>NC_059120.1:20549945-20849945 GCF_020740685.1 Jaculus jaculus
GTGACACAGTGGCAGGGCATTTGCTAGTATTTTCAAGGCCCTCAGTTTGGTCCTCATTGCCACAAGAAAAGAACAGAGTATTATACTATACTTTTACATATGTGTACATGCATCGTGAGACAGGGAGAGCAAGTAAGAGCACAGGATTAGCATGAAAATATTGCATAAGTGACACAGGATGGATATCATGGTCTTTCCTTTTGACATCATGATTTTGCAGTTTTTCTTGCTTTCGAGGTAGGATCTTGCTCTAATTCAGGCTGACCTGTAATTCACTATGTAGTCTCAGGCTGGCCTTGAACTCACAGCAATCCTCCCACCTTAGCCTCCTGAGTGCTAGGATTAGAGGCAGGTGCACCACACCTTGATACATTGTGGTTGTTCAATCCGCCTACAATGAACTAGCCCTCCATAACCTCAAGTTCTGCATCTGTGAATTAAACCAACTAGAAATACGGACAATATCTTAGGACTGGAGATACAGTTCAATTGGTGTTTGCCTACTATACACAAAGCCCTGAGGTCCTTCCCCAGTACCACATAAAACCAGTGTGATGACACACGCCTGCAATCTCAACACTCAGGTGATGACAACAGGAGGATCAGGAATTTTGGGTCATTGTCAGCTATATAAAGACCTAAAGAACAGGGCTGGAGAAATGGCTTAGCAGTTAAAGCACTTGCCTGCAAAGCTAAAGGACCTAAAGGACCCAGGTTCGATTCCCCAGGACACACATAAGCCAGATGTGCATGATGGTATGTGTGTCTGGAGTTGGCTTGCAGCAGCCAGGGACCCTGGCATATCCATTCACTCTCTCTCTCTCTCTCTCACTTTCTCTCTCTCTCTCACTTTCTCTCTCTCCCTCTCCCTCTCTCAAATAAATAATAATAATTAAAAATAAAATATTTTAAAAAAAAGTTAAAGTACAGCTTGGGTGACATGGGACTCTGTCTCAAAACCAATGCAAACAAATACACAAAACACAAAGGAGAATGAACATAGGATATGGGCAGATCATAAGCCATTTTATATAAGTGACTTCAATTTCTGAAGATTTTGATACATGTTGGGGTCCTGGAACCAATCCCCCAAGAATGTAAGTGATGACTATATCTAGTCAATTTCTCTCAGCTGCCACATAATACTCATAGCATTAATATATCAATTTTCATTTGGAAGTTCCCTCAAAGATGGCTGTTTGAGGGCTAGAGGGATGGCTTAGCAGTTAAAACATTTGCCTTAAAAGCCAAAGGACCCAGGTTCGATTCCCCAGGACCCACGTTGGCCAGATGCACAAGGGGGCGCACATGTCTAGAGTTCGTTTACAGTGGCTGGAGGCCCTGGCATGCCCATTCTTTCTCTCTCTCTCTCTCTCTTTCATTCTCCCATTCTCCCTCTTTCTCTGTCAAATAAATAAATAATTTTTTTAAAAAATTAAGTAAAAAAAGATGGCTGTTTGAATTGTTCCTACTATCTGCTATTACAGTGTTACAATGAACAAGAGGTCCTTGTATCTGATTCTCAGTTCACATGTACACTTTCTGTGGTCTACCACAGATAACTAGAATTGTTGAGCTGAAAGAAATAAACCAGACATGTCTTACTTGAGGCCCCTGGCACATGTGTCCCAGGATAGCTATAAATGTGGCCTAGCACGTTTGTAGATGTCATGACACAATGTCAAAAGGTTAGAAGCCCCTTGATAAAACAACATGAATATTGTCAACACTGTCAGACTTTATAATCTTTTAATTTGCCTTTCTTGGACTCCTAGTACAGTTGAATATAGTTACATGCTGGTTAGCTATCCAGTTTTCTTTACTGTGATACCCTGTCTACACAGAGAAAATCTTTTTTTTTTCTTTCTGTAGTATTAGAGATTGAACTACAATCTCTCATACATGCTAGGCAAACACTCAACCACTGACCTATATCCCTACCCCAAGACAGACCAAATCTCAAAAGAAATGCTCCAGGCTAGAAAGACCCCTGGCATGCCCAGTCATTCTTTCTCTCTCTCCTTACAAATAACTAAATAAAAATTGAGCCAGGCATGGCGGCACATGCCTTTAATCCCAGCACTTGGGAGGCAGAAGTAGAAGGATTGCCATGAGTTCAAAGCCAGCCTGAAACTATGGCGAATTCCAGGTCATTGTGGGCTAGAGTAAGACCCTACATTGAAAAGCCAAAAAATAAATTAAAAAAAATTTTTTTAAGTAAATAAGTGAGCCGGGCATGGTGGCACATGCCTTTAATCCCAGTGCTTGAAAGGCAGAGGTAGGAGGATTGCCGAGAGTTCGAGGCCACCCTGAGACTACATAGTGAATTCCAGGTCAGCCTGGGCTAGAGTGAGACCCTACCTCTAAAAACCAGAAATAAATAAGTAAATAAATGTAAGTGGAAAAAAATTGGTCAAAAGATACAAATTTTAGTTAGATAGATACAATCAATATTTGAGATCAATAGCATCATGACTATATCTAATAATATTATATTATTGGCAATATAAAATTATATATTATATGTATTATATATAAATATTGTATATATAGGTAATATATAATAATTATATACTATCAATAATGACATATGTCACAGTCAGCTTCACATTGCGGTAACGAACTTCCAAACCAGGCACAGGTTGTGGAAGGAATGGATTTATTTGAAGCTTACAGATCCAGGGGAAGTTCCATAATTGTGGAAGAAGCTGACCCACTTTCACAGGTCCATACACACACACACACACACAGAGAGAGAGAAAATTCACCACCACCAACTCAAACAAGCACACTTTAGGAACCCAGCAAAGCTCAGACTGCTCTGCAAACCTTAGGCTGGAAATCAGAGCCACCCCGCAACACAATTTAGGGCTGGATCCTAGGATCTGCCTGCTGTGACACCTCCAGCCAGGCAGCTGGAAATCCAAGAAGCTTTAATAAAACTAAACTGATTGGGAAAAATCCATTCAAACTACCACAATATGCTATTGAAATCATAAGAATATTTTTAAAAGTCATAACTTATGAAATTATTCTAGATTTCAAAATTCTTAACAGACCACATTTCAAATGCTCTTGCCACACATGCACAAACACTCACAAATAAGTGTGTGATAAAGCCAGGCCTGGTGGCACGTGCCTATAATCTAAGCACTTGGGAGACTGAGACAGAAGGATCTTGAGTTCAAATTGAACCTAAGCTACCTAGGAGCACCCTATCTCAAAACAAAATAAAACATATGTGAAGAGATGAATATATTAATTAGCTAATTTAACTATTCATAATGTCCACATATATTGAAGCACCATATTATGCCCTACAACTACAAACAATTTCCACTTGCCAGTTAAAATTTATTGTTAAGGTAAGGTCTCACTCTAGCCCAGGCTGACCTGGAATTCACTCCATAGTCCCGGGCTGGCCTCAAATTCATGGTGATCTTCCTACCTCTGCCTCCTGAATGCTGAGATTAAAGGCGTACACCATCATCACACCAGGCACCAATTGAATTTTTAAAGGTTTTTGTTTTGTTTTGTGTTGTGTTGCTTTTAGCTCATACTGGCCTCAACCTCACTATGGAGCTGAGGAAGACCTTGTACTACTGATCATCCTGCCTCTACCTCCCAGATGTGTGCCCCCACACCATTTTTTAAGCCTAACATTCAGGAAGTTGAGGCAAGAGTTGGCCTAGAAGACCAGCCTCAACTGCATAGTGAGTTCAAGGCCAGCCAGGAATACAGAGCAAAATCTGGCCTCAAAAAGAGAGAGAGAGAAAAAAAAAAAACAACAGCAATTTCAAACATAGTTTCCCAAGAAATGCAAGTACTAAAATATTTGACATACAGCTAGTTAATGTTTATACTGGTATTTAATTTTCTTTTCAGCTGGGAGTGGTGGCACACACCTTTAACCCCAGCACTCAGGAGGCAGAGGTAGGAGGATCACTGTGAGTTCAGTGCCAGTCTGGGACTACAGAGTGAGTTCCAGGTCAGCCTGGGCTAGAGTGAGACTCTACCTCAAAAATAAATAAATAAATAACAAAAAAAGAAATTTTCTTTTCATTTAGGGACATTATAGATAATAAGCTATTTAATAATTTTAGGTTAACATACAAAGATTTCATCATGGCATATATACATATGAATATGATTTGTTTTTTTTTAATTTTATTTTTATTAACTTATTTATTTGAGAGAGATAGAGAGAAAGAGGGAGGGAGGGAGGGAGAGAGAGAGAGAGAGAGAATGGGCGTACCAGGGCCTCCAGCCACTGCAAACGAACTCCAGATGCATGCGCCCCCTTGTGCATCTGGCTTACATGGGTCCTGGGGAAGCAAGCCTGGAACCGGGGTCCTTAGGCTTCACAGGCAAGTGCTTAACCGCTAAGCCATCTCTCCAGCCCTGATTTGGGTTTTTGAGGTAGGGTCTCTCTCTCTCTCCTTCTGATGTGGAATTCACTATGTAGTCTCAGGCTGGCCTTGAACTCACAGGAATCCTCCTACCTTGGTCTTCTCATTTATTACCCTCCCTCATGGGTCTCCCACAGGCCCACTCCAAACTTAAATTTTTCTTAATGCAAATAAAATCTGGTTCTTAGATAAAACAAATATGCTCAAAGCCAACCTAATAATCTACTTAAGCAAATATCTAGTATTCAAAAGATATGTTTTGGATGAATAAATGAGAGGAGTGAGACAAGAGATGATTGTAAAAGAACATTTCAGAAATAGTGTTTTGTGGGCTGGAGAGATGGTTCAGCAGTTAAGGTACTCACCTGCTAACCTTAATGACATGGGTTTGATTCTCCATACTCACATCAGCCAGATGCACAAAGTGGCGCATGCATCTGTAGTTCATTTGCAGTGGCTAGAGGCCCTGGAACACTGGTACTCTCTCTCTCTCTGTGTATCTCTCTGCTTGCAAATAAATAAATAAAATATAAAAACTAAGTAATGCTTGACAAATTTTTATTTGAAAATATCATGATGAAACCTAACATTTTGTATGCTAATTAAAAGAGGAAAAATAACCAGGTGTGGTGGCGCATGCCTTTAATCCCAGCACTACGGAGGCAGAGGTAGGAGGATCACCATGAGTTCGAAGCCACCTTGAGACTCCATAGTGAATTCCAGGTCAGCCTGGCCTATAGTGAGACCCTACCTTGAAAAAAAAAAAAAAAGGAAAATAACATGAAGAAATTATTCGGTATGATGGCACACACCTGTAATCCCAGCACTGGGGAGGCAGAAACAGGAAGATGATAGCAAATTCAAAATCAGCCTGGGCTTCATATGGAGTTACAGCCTACTCAGAGTTACATCGCAAGATCAAAAAAGTAAATAAATAGATAAAAATAAAAATAGGGACTTGGAAAATGGCTCTCTGCCTCTTTCTCTCACACTCTAATAAATAAATAAAATAAATATGTTTTCTATAGGTGGCAACAAATATTGGGGGGAACCCGAACAAATCAGTTGGACAAGAAAAGAGAGCCACTGCCTAGCACTAAATGAGTCATCTCGGTCACATCTGCCAGGGCTCAGGAAACGTGTCTTGCAAGGTTCAGGGAAGCTTGCAGAAGAGGGGACAGAAAGAATATAAGAGCCACAGAGTGATGGGAAGGTGTATTCTGAGGCATTGTCTTCCTTCCCAGCCCACAGAAACTGACTGGTGCATTCATAACTCCACAGCGAATACCAGTAACCCCACTGAGGAAGGCCCTCGGTGCAACGGGGGCAAGAGGAGAAAGAATATAAGCATGTAACCTGATGGGAATATGACCCATATGCAAGATGTCCTTACGATAAAGTTCTCAACTAAAAGAAATTATTTAAACAAAGAAAAAAAGGGCTTAGCGGTTAAGGCGCTTGCCTGTGAAGCCTAAGGACCCATGTTTGACTCCTCAGATCTCACTTAAGCCAGACACATGTGCAAGGTCACACATGCACACATGTCTGGACTTTGATTACAGTGACTGGAGGCTCTGGTGCACCAATTCTCTCTTTCACCCTCATAAAAAGGCCAGGCTATTGGGTGTGCATCCAAACAATATATAAAAAAGAGCTCAAGGCTAGCCTCACCTACTTAGTTTCAGATTTAAAAAAAAAAAAAAAAGCTAACAATAACCTTTTTTTTTTTTTTTTTTTTTTTTTTTTGAGGTAGGGTCTCATTTTAACCCAGGCTGACCTGGAACTTACTCTGAAGCTCTAGGCTGGCTTCAAACTCATAGCGATTCTCCTACCTCTTCCTCCTAAGTGCTGGGATTAAAGGCGTGCTCCACCACACTTGGCCCAATAATAACAATTTAAAACATTACTTACTTTTATTTACTTATTTAGTGTGTGTGAGTCTGGGCACCTGCATGCCATGGCACATACATGGAGGTCAGAGGACAGCATAGGGTTGGTACTCACCTTGTGCCTTGTTTGAGACAGGACCCCCCATTGCTGTTCACTGCTCCCTTCATGAGCTCCCAGAAAATTAGTCCATTTGCACCCCCATTCTTACAGAAGCTGCACGGGGATTACAGAAGCTTGCCAGAGCTGCCAGCTTTTACAAGGGGCCTGGGGATCCAAACCTAGGTACTTGGAGTTGTGTGGTAAGTGTTTAACCACTGAGACATCTCCCCAGCCACTAAAAAAACTATTTTTTAGTATAATGTTCAGTCATGTTAAGCACGTTCATGTTGCTACTCAACAAATCTTCAGATATTTTCATCTTTCAAACCAGAAACTATACCCAGTAGCAGGATCCCGTCTCCCTTTCCCTCTAGCAACCACCATTCATTTTCTGTTTCTGTGAGTTTGACATCAGATCACGCATACAAATGAAATCATAATTTTTTGTGGGACTGGATTTTTTCCCCACTTAGCATAATGCCTCTAGGTTTGTCCATGTTGTGCTATGTACCATGATTTCCTTCTTGCTTAAGAATGAGGAATGTGGGCTGGAGAGATGGCTTAGCAGTTAAGCGCTTGCCTGTGAAGCCTAAGGACCCTGGTTCGAGGCTCGATTCCCCAGGACCCACGTTAGCCAGATGCACAAGGGGGCGCACGCATCTGGAGTTCGTTTGCAGTGGCTGGAAGCCCTGGCGTGCCCATTCTCTCTCTCTCTCTCTCTCTCTCTCTCTCTCTCTCTCTCTGTGTGTCTCTTTCTCTCTCTGTCACACTCAAATAAATAATTTTTTTAAAAAATGAACAAAAAAAGGGGATAAGGAATGTGTTGCTGCATGTGGACTCCACACTTTGGTTTCCCTTTCATATCGATGAACATCTGGGTTGCTGTCCTGAATAATGCTGCAGCGAACATGGGTGGTGGTTATCTGTTTGAGGTCCTGCTTTTAATTCCTAGGGATATGCCCTAGAGGCAGGATGAATGGATCCTGTGGCAATTCAATTTTCAATCTTCTGGGGAGCCTGTATGCTATTTTTCACAAAGACTGTACCATTTAGTATTCTTGTCAACACTGTACAAGACTTCCACTACCTCCACGTTCTTGCCAGTATGCGTTACTTTCTGGGTTTTGTTGGCAGTCATATATTTTTTTCTCTTCTGTGCGTGCATGTTGGTGTGGGGTTGGTGCAAGTATGTGGGTGCATGTGGAGACCACATAACAACCTCTGGTGTGGTTACTCAGTCACCTTTTATTGAGACAGGGCTTTCTGCTGAACTAATTAATCTAGACTAGCTGGCCAGAGAGCCACCTGTCTCCACCTCCCCAAAGCTGGGATTACAGGCATGGACCTCCATACCAGGCCTTTACTTTTTTTTTAAGCTGGATTGTGAGGATTAAATTTAAGTCCTTATGTTTGCTGGAACTATCTCCCCTGTCCCTTTTTTCTCTTTCTGTATATTTTTAAAGTAAGTCCTGTTATGTAGGCCTGACCTTAAACTCAAAGTCCTCTTGCTTCAACCTCCTGAGCACTGAGATAGCTGTCATGTGCCACCATGCCTGAGTCATATGTAGTTTTCACTAGGTGGATTCTTGCTGGATCTCATCCTCTGAAAAATATGTAAGACTTTATTGACTCAAAGATTTGAACATCTGGAACACATGCAAGTAAGTCTCAAAAAAAAAAAAAAAGTAAAACTATTTTCTAGTGATGAGGAACCAGTATCTGAAAGCTGGAATTATGGGAAAGCATATCCAGAAATGAGAGTAAGGTTGGGGGTGTGACTCCATTGGAAGAGTGCCTGCTTCGCAAACACGAAGCCCTGGGTTTGAACCTCCACACTGCATAAAAGTGGGCATGGTGGTACACACCTCCAATCCCAACATTCAGGAGCAGGCAGAGTTCAAGGTTATCCTTGGCTACATGGCCAATTCAAGACCAGCCTGCTGGGTTATATGAGGCCCTGTCTCAAAAGAAGTATGTGTTGGGGGTGGTGCTGGAGAGATGTCTTAACAGTTAAGGCATTTGCATTCGAAGCCTAAAGAGCCATGTTTGATTTCCCAGTACCCACATAAGCCAGATGCACAAGGAAGCATACGCATCTGGAGCTTGTTTATAGTGGCTAGAAGCCCTGGCATGCCCATTCTCTGCCCCCTTTCTCCCTCTCTCTATATCACAAATAAATAAATAAATAAATAAATAAATAAATAAATAAATAAATAAATAAATAAATAAATAAAATATGTTTTTAAATGGTGGGGCCAGTCAGCATTCTGTTATGGATAGGCGAATGGCTTGAAAGGCCAACCACTCCCCTCCTTAAGGAAACAATGACAGAAAGGGGAAGTCATTCTCTTCTGTGCCATCGCCACTGTAAGTGACAAGAGGAAAAAGTACTGCAAGACTGAGGGGAATAAGGGAAACAATGTCGGGTACATATGATCAAACACAATAAACATGTACAAAAGTCAAATAAAACAAAAGGAAACAGTCACAGTGAGAGCTTTCTTTGGAGGTGCCAGCTGTGAAGCACAGTGGCGGGTGACTCTCCACTGAGGCAGAGTCGTCTCTGAGCCCATGGCTTTGGGAAGGAGGGACATGGAGCAGTGGGGGAAGGAAAGGGACAGCTGTGTAGCCAGCCAGATCAACCCTGGAGATGAACAGAGAGACAGATGTTGTAGCCTGATTGTCCTCATATCCAACCAACAACTGCAAATTGGAAATGATAGGCAATCAATGTGAAATAAGACAATCTTGTCTGCAATTGCTTAACCATTCATGGGGTCGCCATTACACAGATTAGCCAGGCCTGGTGGACACACCTATAGCACTCAGGCAGAGGCAGGAGAAGGACTGTTGTAAGCTGGAAGCTAGCCTGGTGACTATAGCAAGTTCCAGACCAGCCAGGGCTACACAGGCTACATAGTGAGACCCTGTTTCAGAAGACCCAATCAAGAGGCTGGAGAGATGGCTCAGCAATTAAAGATGCTTGCTTATAAAACCTGCCAGCCAGGATTCAATTCCTCACATGCACATAAAGCCAGACACTAAGTGATGCAGGGATCTGGTGTTTATTTGCAATGGTAAGAGATGCTGATACACACACACACACACACACACACACACACACACACAAATGAATAAAATTTATATTTAAAAAGATTAGGGGCAGGAGAAATGGATTAGCAGTTAAGGTGCTTGCCTGCAAAGCCAATGGACATAGGTTTGATTCCCCAGGATCCACATAAGCCGGATGCACAAGGTGATACATGCGTCTAGAGTTCATTTGCAATGGCTAAAGGCCCTGGTGTGTCCATTATCTCTTTATCTGCCTCTCTCTCTCTCTCGCTCTCGCTCTCTTTCCCTCCTTCTCAAATAAATAAAATAAATTTAAAACATTTTTTTAAAGATTAGACCGGGCTGGAGAGATGGTTTAACAGTTAAGGTGCTGGCATGGGAAGTCTAAGGACCGTTCAACCTCTTTCCAAATCCCACCGGTAAGCCAGATGAACAAAGGTGAGGCAAGTGCAAGGTTGCACATGCCCAATAGGTGGCGCAAGCGTATGGCGTTCGATCACAGTTTTTGAGGCCCTGGCATACCAAATCTCTGTCTCACTAAAAAAAAAAAAAAAAAAAAAAAAAAAAAAAAAGATTAAACAGAATTACATCTGTTTTTGATTCAGCTACTTAAATAATCATTATATATTTGAATATTGAAGCTACTATTCACATTTTTATATTACAAATCTTACAGTATAATATTTTTCAAGATAGTAAGCTGACTTTTCAACCATTCTTGAAATTTAAAAAAATTATTTATTTATTTGCAAGCAGACAGAAATAGAAGAGAGGCAGATAGAATGGGTACACCAGAACCACTAGCCACTGCAAGCTGCAGATGCATGCACCACTTTGTGCATCTGGCTTTTCATGGGTGCTAGGGAATTGAACCTGGGTCATTAGGTTTTGCAAGCAAGTGCCACTGAGTCATCTTTCCAGCCCCATTCTTGAGATTTTATGGAAATAAATATGTCAAAATAAATAGCATGTTGTTCACTGATACTCAAAGAATTTTTCCCATCAATATTAATGTGATATATTATCTTATAATATTTACCACCTTCAAGTATACGTATACTAGCAATCACATAATTTTATTTAGTCATCCCTACATCCTTATCAGGTAAACATGATTACTGAAAAACTGAAGTGCAAACAACCTGCCCAAAGACGTAGCTAATAAGAGGTTAACTGAAATTCAAAATGAGGCAAATTCTCTCCAAATCTCAGCTCCTTAAACTCCTGCACTAGGGAACATGGCTCTATTTGATACAGTGTTTTCAAAATATTTTTCCACATCTTTTTAGGGTCTCCAAACACAAAAAAAAATTTTTTTCAAGTAAGAGTTCAATTAGTTCCCTCTGGACTTGGTCCCTGTGGGAAAAGTTCAAGCAAACAAGCAATGCCAATACCTCGTGCAGCTGTAAAGAATAAACATGAAGACAAGGCATTATCACACGCCCAGGTGGTGGGGTCAAAAGAACATTCCCACACAGGAGATCCGGCTTGAGAGAGCAGAAGCTTGTGGACAGGGGCCAGGCCAGGTTGTTATGAGTTTCTTCTTGCACAACATCCCTAAGTCCTCTCTACAGAACAGAGATGCCTTCCAAGGCTCTGACACCACTCAGGAGCTGTGAATATTTTGAAAGAAGCTGCAATCCCAGATTCTGTAAGCAGCCAGCTAAGGACATCACTTCCCATCCCTCCTCCTTTCCCTACCCCTTCCCCTCTTCTTCCTCTCCCCTCCTTCTTTCTCTAAGAATTTAAAATTCAGGACTGGAGAAATGGCTCAGCCATTAAGAGCACTTCCCATATAAGCAGGAGGGCCTGAGGAGGCCTGAGAAACAGCTCCAGTTCCATCCCCAGAACCCACATAAGCAGCTAGGTGTGATAAACAAAATAAAATATTTTTTGAAAGGTCTTGGGAGATGGCTCGGTGATTAAAGGTGCTTGTTTGCAAAGCCTGTTGGCCTGGGTTCAATTCCCCTGTACCCACATATAGCCATATGCACAAAGTGGTGCATGTATCTAGAGTTTATTTGCAGTGGCAAGAGAGACCCTGGTGTACCCATTCCCTCTGTGTGTGTGTCTTTGCACTTGAAAATAAAATAAATAAAACAGCTGGGTGTGGCCACACATATCTGTAACCCCAGTCTTTGGGGGAATAAAGACTCCCCAGAAAAAAAAAGCAAGCTTCAGAATCACTGAGTCAGGTTCAAGTACGAATGGGCCAACAGTGGCAAAGGGGTACATCCTCTAGCCACCCAGGCACAGGCAAAGGGACCCGCATGAGCACATACAGGTGCATATACCATATATGCCTCCCACACTCATGCAAGAAAAGAATATAAGTTTTAGATAATGGTTTTGTATGGGAAATTCGGATTTATTAAGAGTTTTGAAATAAACCTTACATGCAAACAGAAGTTCTTATGCCTGGCTCATAATAAGTATAAACAATATGTCATTTCAAATTATACTGGGAGAAAAACAATAATTGAATAGCTTTCTGAACTGGTAATTAAATACATTTGGCAAATGTAAAGACTCAATGTAACCTTGAATATTAAAATGATAGTGAAACTCATGCTAACTTGGGAACATATTTTGAAGATGTATAGAGTATTCCAGTGCTTAAAAGCACTAGCTTTGATATTAACTTTAGCCTTAGATTTTGATTCCACAACTTATCAGTTGTATAACTTTCAACTTTCAAAACCTACAAGTGAGTTACCCATCGTGGCACATACATTCACGATGGAGAGACAGAAGGGTCTTGAGTTTGAGACCAGCCTAGGCAACATAGAAAGACTCTGTGTCCAAAAACAAAGAAAGAAAGAAAGAAAAAAGAAAGAAACTAAAATAAGTCTCTCAGTATGGTAATAAACACCTGTCATAATAGCCCTTGAAGATGGAGGCAGGAGGATCAGAGGTTCAAAGTCATCCTCTGCTACATATGAAATTCCAGGCCAGACTAGACTACGTGAGACCCTGCCTCAAAACAACAACAGCAGCAACACACACACATACCCAAAAGCCTGTGTTTGAGCACAGGGTTTCTATGAGAATTGAATATAAAATATGACAGTCTTAGCCTACTTCTAGCACCAACATTGTGCCAACATGTTATAGCTATTATTAGTTCATTGCCTTGGGGTCACTTCTTTTGGCATTAGTGCCTATAGAATAAGCCTATTAATATGGCAAATGAAGGTAATTTAGTTGACTATCCACTTATACTCTGACATAACGTAAAATCATCTTTGCATAATCCTCAGGATTAGTTGATTTATTTGACACTTGTCTCTAGGGCACAGAAAAATGTTAGTCATTCAGGCTTTCTAAATGTAAGATTCCAAAACCAATAAAGACTTACTACTCATTCAAAACAGATTCTAATAAGATTTTCTATTACTTAGGACTGTTTACCATTTACTCTTCCTTACACCAAATCAGTCATTCTCACCTCTACATTAAAAGCAGAAATCAAAGTTCCTTTGTGGGTGAGTGATAGAAATCCAACTCAGATGAGCTTAAACCCAAGGGAACACACTGGCTCCAGTAATTGGGAGCTTGTAGGGTGGATCTAGCTTCAGGCAGAGCTAAATGCTGCCAGAGCCTGGCTTCTATATGTGTTGGCCTCATTTACAGTCAGGCTAATGCAGTCCCTCCAACTTGAAGGGCCAGTGAATCCTTCTACTTTCCTGATAGCTGCAAATCTTAAAGAAACAAATCTTAAAGCAGACACGCCTTAGTTCAGACTAGGTGGAGCACTACAGTTATCCCAGTAAGACCACATGGCCAAGGTAGACTGAGTCCCCCCCCCCCGCAAAAAAAAATAAATAAATAAACATAAGTTCTGATTTCTGTCAGAGAGTTGGTAGAATGAACAAGTAAAATGATAGATATTCAGAACAGATAGTTTGGGTTGAGTTGCCTAAAACAAAGACTCCAGCTTGGTCATCATGACATCCATTAAAAAATGCATCTATTTCATGAAACCACATAAAAATGTTTCGAAAGGGAATTAGGGTGGACCGTTCTTGACTCATGATTATTCTCCATGCTAACTGAGCTCCACATGTGGTGAACATCTGCTTCCCCAAAGTAAAATGACCCTCAGATGTTCTGCATACTAAGCAGTGCAGTATAGTATCTGTATAATTACATGAAAAAAGGGAATGATATTTCCATATTGAAAAAGCAAATGAAACCATTATTCAATAATATTAGTCATGTACAAGTACATGAAAAAGTTAAAAAAAAATCCTCCCTATTAAAAAACAAGTTTGGTAATTAATAACTAACCATCTAAGATAAAACTTTTGCCAGTTTAAAAAAAATGAGTTAATGCCATAATAACTTCCCATAGTACTAAAAATAAAATAAAAGGAAAGGAAAGCATTGCATTATTTGCAATAGCAAATAACTATGGTTGGTTTGGTCAGTTTTTCTAAGTGAAATGGCATCATATTTGCAAGAGAAAAGACCTTATTTGGAATATTTTTAAAAAATACAAAAAGGAAAATCCTAACTCTCTGCTTCATCTCAAAGCTGAAATGACTTTTAAACTGATTTCATTCTTCTTTCTCTTGGCAGAAGAGGTGAACCAAGGCCTTTCAAACCCCAGGGTTCTGTGGAGACCTCACCGAGCTCCGCGAACATGATCTCATTCTCCAGCTTGGTTGTGCTCCAAATCCCGAAACGAGGGCAAGTTTAGGATCTGGGAGGGGGGAAAGGATAAATATTTATATAATACAACTTTTAAAAAATCCCATGACGAACAATTTTAGAGTATACATACATTGAATATATACATGCACCACACACACACATATTTTTTGCACTTAGTACCTGAGGATATACAACCCAAATAGGGCATAATGACAGAATACTTGCTGGCTGTGGTGGTGCATACTGGTAGGAAGTTGTTGAAGAGATGGATACAAGAGCATCAGGAGTTCCAGCCTGGGCAACACATTTATTTTGGGTTGGAGAGATTGTTCCATGGTAAAGGATGCTTGCTTGGAAGGTATAATGGCCTGGGTTCATTTCCCCAGTGCCCATGTAAAGCTAGAGCAACACATGCATCTGGAGCTTGGCTGCAGTGGTAGGAGGTCCTGGTGAACCCATGTCTTTCTCCCTCTGTCTGTCTGTCTCTGTCTGTCTCTGTCTCTCTCTCTGTCTCTCTCTCTCTCTCTCTCTCTCTCTCTCTCTCTCTTTCTCTCTCCTTACAAATAAATAATAAAAAGTTTTTTTAATATTTTATTATTTGTTTACTTGAGAGATAGAGAGAGAAATAGGCAGGAAGAGAAAGAGAGAACAGATGCCTAAGGGCCTCCAGCCATTGTAAATGAACTCCAGATGCATGCACCCCTTTGTGCATCTGGTTTACATGGGTCTTGGGGAATCAAACCTGGGTCCTTTGGCTTTGCAGGCACGTGCCTTAACCACTAAGCTATTTCTCCAGCCCAAACCCAATTTTTTGTTTTGTTTTGTTTTTTAAGGTAGGGTTTCACTCCAGTCCAGGCTGACGTGGAATTCACTATGTAACCTCAGGGTGGCCTCAAACTCACAGCAATTCTACCTCTGCCTCCCAAGTGCTGGGATTAAAGGCGTGTACCACCAAACCCAGCTCCAAAAATAATTTTTAAAAGAAAAGAAGTTAGAAAAAAAAAAACACAAAGGCTTCTAAAACCTATTCAAAGGAAACATACACACAAAGCAGATGAGCCATCAGTAGATACTGTCCCTAGAGTGATGCACCCCCAAGGTTGAAATCTCATCTAGAAGACCTCAAATCCAAACATTTGCTGATTAATGAACATGACTGGAAGGGAGACGCTGCATGGATGAGAGTTTCTGCAATGAATGAACATCTTTTGGTGACTCTCTAGAGCCTGTTCAAAGAAGAACGGACTTGGGCTGGAGAGATGGCGTAGCGGTTAAGCGCTTGCCTATGAAGCCTAAGGACCCCGGTTCGAGGCTCGGTTCCCCAGGTCCCACGTTAGCCAGATGCACAAGGGGGCGCACGCATCTGGAGTTCGTTTGCAGAGGCTGGAAGCCCTGGCGCGCCCATTCTCTCTCTCTCCCTCTATCTGCCTTTCTCTCTGTGTCTGTCGCTCTCAAATAAATAAAGAAAAATTAAAAAAAAAAAAAAAGAAGAAGAAGAAGAACGGACTTGACTTGGGATCTGGAGATCTGAACGGGGCTGTCTCAGGGCCCCTCAGTCCCACATACCTGTGCAGGAAGAGCACTAACCACTGTGCAATCTCTCTAGCCCAATAATGGATTTTATATGTTCCATTATACCTGGTAATTAGGTAGAATCACTACATGATAATCAAAATTTTGTGTTGTTTTGAGACAGGTAGTCAAGACTGACTTTGAACTCACTGCGCAGCTAAGGCTGTTCTTGAATTCTTCATCCTTCTGCCTCCACCTGCCAAGTGCCTGCATGAAAGGTATGCGCTACCATGTCAGCATAACAGACTAGTACTTTCTTTAATAGTCTCAAGACTTCACTAAATTCTGAGATTTTCAGTGCCATACTGGTGTCATTCATATTTAATTACATATATATATATATATATTCCTTTAGAGATTACAAGCTTCTCTCTTTCCTTCCACTGTTCTGTAGTCTGCCCATGTGTTGTTCAATTTGCTAGCACTAAGCGTTACATACTGGGTGTTTAGAAAGGATCCCTACGTGAATGACTATGGTCTGAAGATGAGGCTTGGTTGGTAGACAGCTTGCCTAGCATTTGTGAAACCCTGGGCTCTATCCACAGCAGCACATACAACCATGCATGTTAGTGCACACTTATAATTCTAGCACTTGGGAGGTAGAGGCAACAGGATCAGGAATTCAAGGTTATTCTTACTATATAACTAGTTTGAAGCTAGTCTGGGCTACATAAGACCCTGTCTCAAAAAAAAAAAAATTAAAGCCATGAAAAGTTACACAAAAGAGTAATCTTATCCTGGTATCTGTTTGTAGCAAGCATTTACACTACTGTCAACCCTTCCCCCCCCCCATACACACACTCACACACTCACACATACGCCCATTTCGTTCTAAGGAAAAGTAAGAGAAGAGCAATTTCAATAGCAATAAGAAACAAGGATCTGAGGCTGGGATTATACAGGATAAAACTAACTAATTAAAAATAAATTCAGGAGCTGGGCGTGGTGGCGCACGCCTTTAATCCCAGCACTCGGGAGGCAGAGGTAGGAGGACTGCCATGAGTTCAAGGCCACCCTAAGATGACAGGGTTAATTGCAGGTCAGCCTGGACCAGAGTGAGACCCTACCTCAAAAAAACAAAAAAATTAATAAATAAATAAATTCAGGGATGGGGAGATAACTCAGCAGTTAAAGGTACTTGCTTGCAAAGCCTGATGGCCCAGGGTCAATTCCCAAGCTCCCATGTCAGCCAGCATTCAGTGTTTGTTTGCAATGGCAAGAGGCCCTAGCATGCACACATACACACATGCACACACATGCAAATAAAATAAAGAAGATTCATTTTAAAAAGATATGATAAATAATAAGCCATAAGGAAATTTATTTTAAAATAATTTTTGATATGCACATATTTTTACCATTTATGAAAGACAACAGCAAGTTTATATGCTTACAAAAAGATATTACCTACTTCACTCAGATCTTTTGAACTTTACTTTTGTTGAAGTGTCCTCTGCTTGGACATTACGCCAAAACTACCTTAATTTTAACTAGTTTGTGATTTTTGACATAAGATTCTATTTTGTTTGAGATATACCCTTCTTATATAGTCTTGTAGAATGTGGACACTTTGTTTCTCTGGTCAGAAAACTTCTAATAAGTAGTCATTTATGCTCCAAACAATTTTACTAGACCTCATGCAATGAGGTCTTAGACATATGAATGAAAACTTGGAAAAGACATGAATAATAATACAATTCTAACCCTGGATTAGCTGTTGCAAGCATTGAGTGTTTTCCATGCGCCCTTTTTTTTAAAACTCTCTGATTACTAAAAAAACTTCTTGCTAAGTTTCAACTGCTGACTCAAAATATCATTTGAGACACAAAAGTAAGCAGTTTGATTTATTTGTATTTCTACATTCACAAATACACAGAAATACAGCATGTATCATATAAACTCTTTAGAGGAAAGAAATGTGTTCACAGTGGAATGTCTCTGATGTTTACATTAAATCTATGTAGATCCTAATCTCCTCACAGGGTCTTAAGACTTCCTTTCTCTCTGAGACAAAGAAGAATCCTTGATTTAATGCTTAGTTTGTTCATTAATCATGCTTGCACTGTTTAAAGAAATAAAGCCCAATATATTTTACAAGGTAAAAACTGCTGACTTTGTTTACTTAAAATATGGTCGAATCAAACACGAATGAATCACAGAAAATAAATTTCAATGATCATGATATAACAGATTAAAAACATACTCTGTCTGTGTTAATAAAACTTTCAAAGGGATTGCAACAAATTCTGTCAAAGCCTTAGAAGTTTCTGTTTTGGCAGTTAAAAGAGAAGAACATAAAACATTTTGTGAATTTTTTTTTTTCTTTGTGGATAATTAAACCCAAGCCATGAGGAAACAAATGTACAGATGTACACCATATTTCGTCACTCCAAAGACTAGAGCCATAGACTGGAGATTTCCTATTTGGAAGAGACATTTGAACTACATTGGAGACATATTACTGACTTTTCCCCTAAATTTTGGCAATTTGATCAAGCTAAGCTTCTACGGTTTGTTTTTGTTGTTGTTGTTGTTGTTGTTGTTATGGTTTTGTTTTGTTCTGTTCTGTTCAGGTTTGTTTTCCTGAGATGAGCTCTCACAGATCCCAGGCTGGCTTTGAACTCCTCTGTGTATTTCTTTGAATTTCTGATTCTCCAGCTTCCACCTCCCGAGCGCTAGGATTACAGGCATGTGTCACCTGGTGCTAGCTTTTATCTTTTTCCTCCTTTCAAGGAAGCCAAGCATTTTCAGATAATCAGCGCACATTTTTTTTTTTAATTTTTTATTTATTTGAGAGCGACAGACACAGAGAGAAAGACAGATAGAGGGAGAGAGAGAGAATGGGCGCGCCAGGGCTTCCAGCCTCTGCAAACGAACTCCAGACGCGTGCGCCCCCTTGTGCATCTGGCTAACGTGGGACCTGGGGAACCGAGCCTCGAACCGGGGTCCTTAGGCTTCACAGGCAAGCACTTAACCGCTAAGCCATCTCTCCAGCCCATCAGCGCACATTTTGAAGGTGTCTAAATACTGTTTCTATATACGTTATAAAAGCATCCTTGCATGTTGTCATCTTTGGGATAGGCAGTCACAGAGAAATTCTTCATGCTGGTTCTAACAAGGACACAGCACCATTTTTTCCATGGGCTTGAAATAATTTCTGTCAATTTCTTTTTTTTTTTTAATTGTTTATTTTCATGTGTGCACGTGAGCATACCAGGGGCCTCCTGACACTGCAGATGTCAGATGTGGACACTACTTTTTGTTCAGTTTACATGAGTAGCTTGGGAATTGAACCCAGGCTGGCAGGCTTTGCAAGTGAGCACCTTAACTGCTTGAGCCATCTTCGCAGCCCCAATTTCTGTTGATTTCTTGAAGTTAGGTACTAATCCTCATAAGTGAAAACTATTAGATAATATTCTCCTTCCTGTGTTCAAGAAATGAGCTTTCTCCAAGAGAGGAAAACTCAAAATCAATATTATTACTAACACATTTCAAACCTAAAGTACCACATGGACAGCCAAGTGTGGAAGCTCATGCCCGTAATCCCAGCATTTAGGAGGCTGAAGTGGGAGGATCAAGTATGAAACTACTCTGAGCTACACAGTGAGTTCTAGATTAGCTGGGGCTATAGAGTAAGTCCTTGTTTCCAAAAGAAAAAAAAATATATTTAAAAACCAAAGCAAACAAAAATAACTACACAAAATTGACCCGCCTTGAGAATTCTTATAAATCATCTGGTAACTCAGTAATTAGTGGTAACACATGTCATGTCATCTGTTCAGCCAGAGACCATGCTGGATGCAAGGGTCCCCACCAAGAACGAAGGTGCCTGCCTTCATGGAAATTGAAATCCAGTAGGGAACAGACATAAATCAAATAATCCCTCAGTTCACCTTCTCATAAAGTGAGCTCTGAGGGTATGGTTATGTGGTTAAGAGTTTTCCTCTAGGCTGCTTTGGCCCTCTCGTGGAAGGCTGTCAAGCAGAAATGATTAAGCTTCAGGGTCCCAGGGTCGGGTGACGGTTCTTTTCTACTTGGTCTGCCCAGCTTAGGTCCCCAGCTTCATGCTTTTGTTCTCATACTCCCATCATACATTGCGTCAGAACCTGAGTTGAAGAAGACGCTGAATGGGATGTTTAACATCCTCACTAAGTCAGGGCTGGTGACACGTGTTTTTAGTCCCAGCACCCAGGGAGGCTGCCATAGGAGAATCACTGCAAGTTCAAAGCCAGACTGAGGTTACAGAGTGAGTTCCAGGTCAGTCTGGGCTAGAGCGAGCCCTTACCTCAAAGCCAAAACAAACAAATTCTTTAAAATATAAAGGGAGGGGCTGGAAAGATGGCTCAACAGTTGAGGAGCTTTCCTGCAGAGCCTAGTGACCCAGGTTCAATTCCCTGGTAACCAAATAAAGCCAGATGCACAAAGTGGCGTATGCATCTGGAGTCCATTTTCAGTGACTGAAGGCCCTGATGTGCCCATTCTCTCTGTCTGTCTCTTCTATCTCTCTCTGCTTGCAAATAAATAAACAAAATTATTTAAAATGTAACGGGAGAGATGGGGAGATGGTCTCAGTAGTTAAATGTGCTTGCTTTCAAAGCCTTGCAGACTGAGTTCAATTCCCCAGCACCCACATAAAACCAAATGCACAAAGTGGTGCATGTGTCTGGAGTTTGTTTGCAGTGGAAAGAGGCCCTAGCTCATGCGTACACAGTCTCTCTCTTTCTCTCCCTCCTTCTCTCTCTCTCTCTCATAAATAAAAAAATAAAAACATTAAATAAATAAAAGGTAAAGGGCTGGGCATGGTGGTGCACACTTATTTTGGGAGGTGGTGGCAGGAGGATTAGGATATCAAGGCCACACTTGGCTACATACCAAGTTTAAAGCCAGCCTGGGATAGCTGGAGACATCTAAAAAAAAAATTTTAATAAGCCAGGTGCACATCTTTAATCCCAGCACCCAGGAGACAGAGGTAGGAGATCACTGAGAGTTCAAGGCCAGCCTAGGACTATAGAGTGAGTTCCAGAACAGCTTAGGCTAGAGTGAGACCCTATCTTGGAAAAAAAATATACACTGCTGTCTTCCAGACACTAAGAGGATAGGGAGAGGGGATTATGATCATGATATATTGTTTATAGGTATGGAAATTGTCAATAAATTGCTTAAAGTGGGGTGGCTGGAGAGATGGCTCAGCAGTTGAGGTGCTTGCCTTCAAGTCTAAGTACCTAGGTTTGATTCCCCAGAACTGACACAGAGCCAGATGCACAAGGTGGCTCATGCATCTGGAGTTCATTTGCAGTGTCTAGAGGCTCTGGTGTGCCCATTCTCTCCCTCTCTCTCTCTCTCTCTCTCTCTCTCTCTCTCTCTCTCCCTCCCTCCCTTTCTCATAAATAAATAAAATTATTTTTTTGTTTTTTTTTTATTTATTTGAGAGTGACAGACAGAGAAAGAAGAAGAAAGAGAGAGAGAGAGAGAGAATGGGCATACCAAGGCCTCCAGCCACTGCAAAAGAACTCCAGATGCATGAGCCTCCTTGTGCATCTGGCTAATGTGGGTCCTTAGGCTTCATAGGCAAGCACTTAACTGCTAAGCCATCTCTCCAGCCCAATAAAATTATTTTTAAAAAACAGCTCAAAAAGAAAAAGATTGTGAATTACCTCCCCAAAAATATTCTTTTTAATACCTAAAGGAATGAATTACTGCATTCTCTAAGTATTGAAGGCCTAACGCTAGTAAACAGATGGACAAACTATTTGAGAAGTCAGAGTAGTACTGTTTGCCCGGAAATTATACTACCTGTTGGGCACATTCCTCCCATAATTTCCATCTTTTTTTAATATATTATTTTATTTTTTTGACAGAGAAAGAGGGAGATACAGTGAGAGAATGGGCATGCCAGGGCCTCCAACCATTGCAAGTGAAGTCCAGACGTGTGCACCGCCTTGTGCATCTGGCTAACATGGGTCCTGGGGAATCAAACCTGGGTCCTTTAGCTTTGCAGGCAAACGCCTTAACCACTAAGACATCTCTCCAGCCCATTTCATTTCCATCTCTTTTTAACATGTAGTCAACTCAAGTAAGAAAGGTAAAAATAAAAAGGGGGTAAAATATTGATATTTTTCCTACAAATAAATTTGAAATAGCTCATGTCAGTCTGGAGAAATGGCTCAGCAGTTGAAGGTACTTGTCTGAAATAACACATGCCACTGTTTACAGAGCTTCTTTGGCTCTATACTAAGGGGGTGCATCAGTTTCTATGGCTTAAATGTAATCTAGGGGCTGGAGAGATTTTCAGTGGTTAAAAGTGCTTGCTTGCAAAGCCTAACAGCCTGGGCCCAGTTCTCTAGTACCCACATTAAAGCCAGATGCACAAAGTGGAGCAAGTGTCTGGAGTTTGTTTGCAGCAGCAAACAAAAAAAAGTCCCTAACACATTCATCCTCTCCTTTTCTCTCCCTCCTCTCTCCCTCCCTTCTTGCAAATAAATGAGTAAAAATATTTTTTAATGTAATCTATTCATCAACAATGGCCAGTATGCATCTTCCCTCCTAAGCCCTCTCCTTAGAGCTCCTCCATTCAGCTATTAATCGCCTGCCCTTCTCTGCTCAGATGTCTCCTAAACATCTCAAACTTAATGCGTCCAAACTGGAACTTTCCTCTGTTAGCTTTCTATGGCTGTGGTAACAATAAACCATAAAACACCATAAACATGGTAGCTAAAAATGACAGATTTTAGCCGGGCGTGGTGGTGCACGCCTTTAATCCCAGCACCCCGGAGGCAGAGGTAGGAGGATCACCGTGAGTTCGAGGCCATCCTGAGACTCCATAGTGAATTCCAGGTCAGCCTGAGCTAGAGTGAGACCCTACCTCAAAAAAAAAAAAAAAAAAAAAGAGGAATTTTTTTTTTTCCTACCATCCTGGAGGACAGAAGCTTGAAGATGAGGCATCAGATGTCGAAGTTACTGCTCTTGCTGCTGGAGACGCAGCTCAGTTAGTAGGATGTTTACCTAGCATGATCAAAGCCCAGGATGAATCCCCAGAACCACACAGACCACATATGGTGACGTACGTCCTTAAACCCGGCTCTTAGGAGGTACAGGCAGGAGGAACATACGTTCAGTCATTCTCAGCAACCTGACAAGTCTAAGGCCAGCCTGGGCTCTATGGCACCCAGTCTAGTGGAAACCCCTTCTCGCCTCTTCCTCTTTTTTTAAAGTTTACAGAGACATCTCTTTCTTTTTGTTAATGTGGATGTATGTGCGTGTATGTTCATGTGTATGCAGGTGGACATGTGTGTGAGTGCATTTCCATCTGTGTGTGTGTGTGCGCGCACACGCGTGTGTCCAGAGAGAGAGAGACCAGAAGACAACCTTGGGTGCTGTTCCTCAGGAATGCTTTCCACTTCCTTTGATACAGGGTCTCTTATGGGCCTGGAGCTAAACTAGCTGGCCAAAGAGCCCTGGGGATCCCGCTGTCTTCTATAATTCTCACTGGGATTACACTTTTCATATTTTTTAATATAGATACTGGAAATTGAACCCAGGTCCTCATGCTTGGGAGGCAAGCCCTTGATCAACTGAGCCATATCTCCCGTCTTCTCTCTTCCAGCTTCTGATGGCTGCAGGTATAACTTGTGGCTGTATTGCATCCATTCTTGTCTCTGTTTTGTCTATGTCACTCTTATAATGATACTTGTCCTTGAATCTAGGGCTCACCTAGATAAGCCAGGAGAATCAAATTTGGAGATTGCTTTTTCCCAAATAAGGTCACAGTCACAGGCTCCAGAGAGCTACAGCATACAGATGTCTTTTGGGGGCCATTCCAGACATGTCCCACCATGCTCATTTTATGCGGTGCTACGGCTTGAACCCAGGGCCTCATGCATGCTAGACGAGCACTCTCCCAGCTGAGCTACATCCCCAGCCCTGGTGCAAGGTTTGGATGATCAGTCTTAACAACACACTGCAGAAATGACTATAAAGGTTCAGCTCGTTATTCTGAGGACATTAGGACACTGGTGTTTATTTAGAGAATATTTGGTAGGGGCTGTCACTATAGCTCAGTAGTACAGTGCATGTGCCAGGCCCTGGGTTCAACTGGTAGCACCAAAAAAAAAAAAAAAAAAAAGAAAGAAAGAAAAACAGAGCTAGAGAGATGGCTTAGCGGATAAGCGCTTGCCTGTGATGCCTAAGGACCCCGGTTCAAGGCTCGATTCCCCAGGAACCACGTTAGCCAGATGCAAAAGGGGGCACCCGCATCTGGAGTTTGTTTGCAGTGGTCAGAGGCCCTGGCATGCCCATTATCTCTCTCTCTTCCTCTCTGCCTCTTTCCTGCTCTGTCTGTCACTCTCAAATAAATAAATAAATAAACAAAAAAAAATTTTTTAAGCAAACCACATAGCCAAATGTCCAATAAATGCTGTGTTGATTATTTGTTTTTTTCCCAGCAAGAAAACTGAGGGCTGGGATGGCGGCTTGGCAGTTAACAGCTCTTGCTTGCAAAGTCTGCCAGCCCAGGGTTCAATTCCCAAACTGCCCACATAAGAGGCAAAAGGTGGTTCAAGCATCTGTCATTCATTTGCAGAGGCATGTCTACACACACTGAGGTGGTTTGAATGTAAATGGCCCCTTAGCATAAGGTATTTTTGGATTAAGCTCCCAACCTAGTCTCCAGCGGGCACAGCCCTGCTGGAGCAGGTGTGTCGCTGAGGATGGAGCTTGAGCTCAGCCCTAGGTGTGCGTTCAGAGCCAGCCTGTGCTGGCCGGGGCTGGCTGTTGTCTGCTATGGATGCATGATGACGCTTCCCCTGGAATCTGTACGCCTGAAATAAACCCTTTCCTCCCATAAGCTGCTTCCGGTTGGATGTTTGTCCCAGCAATGAGAAGGTAACTACAACACATGCGCACACAAGTGCAAGCATGTGCATGCAAGTAAAAATGACAAGAAAAGGAAGCTAGGTGTAGCATGTGACTACAGATACCCAATGAGCACAGCTAGCAATGAGCACGGGACCTGCAGCTTACAGCCCTATTCTTCCCCCAGTGTCTGTGACGGTAACAATCACCTTGCCAGCAGAGACTTGAGTTTCCAAGCTTCCGCCATGACCATCCGTCATCCGTCGTGTTATCTGCCTGCCAACTGCACTCATTTTATACGTGGGGAAAGTGAAGCTGGGAGGGTTTAATTGCTTGCTGCAAGTCCCACTACCAGTAAGTTGCTAAACTAAGGCCACACCCAAGAATTTAGCCTCTGCAGCCTAAATTCCTTCTCACTTTTCAAGAGGCACCATAGCACAGCACAGCAAATGATGTGAACTTTGTAGAATTACATTTCTGCGGTTGGAAACCTGTGTTAAAATGGCAATAACTAAGCTGGGCGTGGTGGCGCACATCTTTAATCCCAGGACTCGGGAGGCAGAGGTAGGAGGATCACAATGAGTTCAAGGCTACCCTAAGACTACAGTGAATTCCAGGTCAACCTGGGCCACAGTGAGACCCTGCCTCAAAATAACAAAAACACAAAAACAAACAAACAAAAAGAAAAAGACACTAATTAGTTGCTTATGATAAACTTAGATCTGGGCACTTGGGAGGCAGAGGTAGGAGGATTTCTGTGAATGTGAAGCCAGCCTGGGATTGCAAAGTGAATTCCAGGTCAGCCTGGGCTAGAGTGATACCCTACCTGGAAAAAAAAAAAAAAAAACACAAAACAAAAAGAAAGAAAGAAAACACCATTACCATCACCACCAACAACAACAAAGGCCAAATAATCAAACTTAGACAAACTACTAGTAATATTTAATGAATGTAAGTGATAGTTTACATACAGGATATTTTTCTGCTATCTGCTTAGAATTCTTCCAGGTACATCTATCCTGGACTCAGCATGTGTGCAGGTCCTCTAAGGCTAAGGTGAATTTTATACTCCAGCTCTTCAGAGAAAACACATGCAACAAAACCCAATCCATGAAGGGGAAGAAATTTCCAGGTACCCAGAGTCATGTGACCAAGCACCCTGCTACTCCCGGGATTGTCTGCTGGGACACTGCAGACACTTCCTAAGTCCAACTGGTTTCCTCCTTAAACTCATTTGGAAGTTCAGCCAAACCCTAAAAGGGATGCATTCCAGGATCCATCACAAATCAAAAGGTTACAAAACATTTACAGTTTGGTCACATTATTTTTTCTTGTTGTTATTGTTATTGTTGTTGTTGTTTTATTTATTTTATTTTATTTATTATTTATTTATTTATTTATTTTGGTTTTTCAAGGTAGAGTCTCATTAGCTCAGGCTGACCTGGAATTCACTATGTAGTTTCAGGGTGGCCTTGAAGTCACTGAAATCCTCCTATCTCTGCCTTCTGAGTGCTGGGATTATAGGTGTGCGCCACCATGCCCAGCTAGGTTTTTTGTAGTATTATTATTATTATTATTATTATTATTATTATTATTATTATTGGAGGCAGAGTCTCACTTTAGCCCATACTGACCTGTAACTCACTCTGTACTGCAGGCTGGCCTTGAACTCATAAGTTCCTCTTACTTCAGCCACCCAATCGCTAGGATTACAGGCGTGTTGCCTCCCCCAGCTTGGTCACATTTTAAAAGCTGAATTTGTGTTTTCAGATTACTTTTCTGGGCAAATTTAGAACTGACAGGTTTCTGAGAGAATTACCTTTCCCTTTTGAGAAGAGCCATGGGGACAGAAACTCTGCTTTTAGCACTGCTGTTCATTCTCTTGAGCAAGTCTCGTACCTTCAGAGCCTGTTTAAGAAAGCAAATGAATAAATATACTTGCCTTTCCTACCTCACATAACGAGACAGGGTTTGTTAAAGTACTTACTCTGTAATAAAGCACTCTTCAAATGTGAAGTTACTACTGCCCCCAAATGGTGAGAAAGGAAGGCCGCATTGTGAAGTCTGTGTGCATATTCTGCCACCTAGTGGTCACAAGAGGACATTATTTTTTAATATATTTTATTTATTTGAGAGACAGAGGGAGAATGGGTGCACCAGGGTCTCCAGCCACTACAAATAAATTCCAGACGCATGTGCCTCTAGCATCATCATCGTCATCATCATTATTACTACTGTTATTATTTTGGTTTTTCGAGATAGGGTCTCATTCTAGTCCAGGCTGACCTGGAATTCACTGTGTAGTCTCAGGGTAGCCTCGAACTCACGGTGATCCTCCTACTTCTGCCTCCCAAGTGCTGGAATTAAAGGCGGGTGCCACCATGTCCGGCTTCCCAACATACCTAGTTTTGATTAACCCTCCTCTCACCTCCTCCTGTCCTCCATCCTTTGCCCTCTCCCCATATAGACCACTCTATCCCCAGTATTCTGCCCTCTACTTACATATCTATTATACCCGCCCCTAAAGCTCCCCGCTTTCCCCATCCCTCATGGACCCCTTGAGGTTTCATATGAACAAGCCACCCCCAACAACCCCACCTGAATTGGCACACACACTTCTACACTAGTCATTTTCAACCCTTCCTCTTGATTTTTTTCATTGAATTCATCAATATAAACACTATAAACTTCATTGAGAGCAGGATCTTTGCTGTATCTAGGTTTTTCAAACAACACCCTGTAGTTACTTTCATGTTGAATGAATACATGCTGGGAAAAATAATTGTCACCCTCCCCCCGCCCAAAAAAATGGTGTTTTAACTGGGCATGGTGGCATTGATCCCAGCACTTGGGAGGCAGAGGTAGGAGCATACCTGTGATTTCAAGGCCACTCTGAGACTACATAGTGAATTCCACGTCAGCCTGGACCAGACTGAGACCCTACCTCGAAAAACAAACAAACAAACAAACAAAAAACTATATATGTTGGGACTGGAGAGATGGCTTAGGAGTTAAGGTGCTTGTCTGTGAAGCCCAAGGACCCAGGTTCAGTTCTCCAGAACCTATATAAGCCAGATCCACATGGTGGCACATGCATCCAGAGTGTGTTTGCAGTGGCTAGAGGTCCTGGTGCACCCATTTTCTCTCTCTCTCTCTCAAATAAATAATTTTTTAAAACTAGGTATGTTATGAATAAGCCATTTGGAAAACTACTTCATTGCTAGTTAAATAATATATATGTTAAAAGAGAGTTTTGGCCAGGCATGGTGTTGCAAACTTTTCATCCCAGCTCTTGAGAGGCAGAGGCACGAGGACCACTATGAGTTCGAGGCCATCCTGAGACTACATAGCGAATTTCAGGTCAGCCTAGGCTAGAGAGAGACCTATCTCAAGAAAAGAAAGAAAAAGAGTACCCTGTGTGTGGATAATCCTATGCTTAGAAGCCATATATTGTTAAAAGAAATTTTCAGTGGCAGGGATGCGATACGTTTGTTGGTCAGGGAGATCCCTGATGCCCCACCCCCCAAAATTACAAGCTATTGTCAAGGCTATTAGTTGCCCACCAGAACTAGATGGTAAGACCCTATTGCTAAGACACTACATGCTTGGGCTGCAGGCCACGGAGAAATCAAACTGAAGCTAAGCTGGAAGTCTCCTCCTTGTCAGGATGTTGGAAAGAACTAAGTAGCCTATTGGGGGAGAAAAGTCATCAATAGTCTTAGTCAGCAGTGGACCCTACAACCTTTACCCCTGGCCAGTCAGGCCAGGTGTACCAACTGCTATGATGCTGGCTTGTCTGCTCTGGGGAAAATTGACTGCTCTTTGAATTTGAAGCCTGCTCCATGGGAGTGAATTCCTGCCTGGGACTGAAAACCGAATCAAAAGCCCAACTGGGGGGATGGCTCCGCAGTTAAAGGCAACACGCCTGCATAGCCTGTTGACCCAGGTTCCAGTCCCCAGTATCCATGTAAAACCAGACGTACAACACAAGGCACATGCATCTGGAGTTCATTTACAGCAGAAAGAGACCCTGTCATGCCCATAATATCTATGTCTAAAAAAATAAATAAACAGATTTTTTTAAACTAATCAAGGCCTTGAGAGATGGCTCAGTGATTAAGACGCTTGCCTGCAAAGCCTAACGACCCAGGTTTTACTATCCCCCAGAACCCGTGTAAAGCTAGATGAGCAAAGTGGCAACATATCCGGAGTTCATTTACAGTGGCTAGAGGCCCTGGCACATGCGTTCTTTCTCTCTCTCTCTCCCCTTGCAAATAAATAAACAAAATTAAAAAACTAAACGAGGGCTGGATACATGGCTCAGCAGATAAGGGACTTGCCTGTACAATGAACCTGCGTTAGACTCTCCATTACCCAGGTAGAGCCACATGCACAAAGTGGTGCATGCGCCTGGAGTCTGTGAAGACTGGAGACCCTGCCGTGCCCAGCTTCTCTCTCTGTGGTGGTCTTTCTCTGCTTGCAAATAAATAAATAAAAATGCTCTTTAAAAATGGCACAAAGGAGCTGGAGAGATGGCTTAGCGGTTAAGCCTTGCCTGTGAAGCCTAAGGACCCCGGTTCAAGGCTCGATTCCCAAGGACCCACGTTAGCCAGATGCACAAGGGGTCGCACGCGTCTGGAGTTCCCTTGCAGTGGCTGGAAGCCCCTCTCTCTCTTTCTCTGCTTCTTTCTCTCTGTCTGTCGCTCTCAAATAAATAAATAAAAATAAACCAAAAAAAATGACATAAAGAAGAAAGGAATTGCCTATGGGGTCAGCGCGAGAAGGGCCCACATGGCGGTGCCAGCCACCTGCGGCTCCTGGGCATCGAGTCCCGGGTCTGCGGCAGCCGCAGCGGGCAAGGGCAGCGCCACCAGCTTCCAGAGGAAGGGTCCCAAAGCCTGTGGGATCCACGGCATCAGCCCTCGACTGCTGACCATTGCGGGCACGCGACCGTCGCTGCGGGAGGACTACTGCTGGCATCCGCCGGGCTGCCAGCCCTGGACCAGCTCTTAGGTGGGTTCAGGATGGAGATCCGGGCTCCGGCGAGGGAAAGTTGGGGAGGGTCCTGTCGGGGACGCCGCGGCCCCCGCGTCCCGTCCCGTCTCGTCCCGCCCAGCCCCTCACGCCTCCCCTCTCCCTGCGCAGACGGGGACCGAACCGCCTGCTCCAGCTAGGGATGGGGCAGGAGGGTGGCTTTGCGGATTCCATAGAGCGGTGCCCACCCAAGTTATGATGGGGTCCCCGAAATGATTCCCAGCGACAGGGAAACGTTGACATACGGAAAGTGTTTGGCTTAGGATCCTCTTTGATCTATGGAATACATCATTTTACCCATTCTGGCTGGGCTAACCTGTAAACTGTTTGTCATTGTGAGAAAGAGGCATTTTTAGAAAATGGTTTTTTAAAAAAAAATTATTTCTCCCTCTTCCATCACTAGACTTTTTATCTCCTTAAATCTTAAACCATACTGACTTTAAGAAAATAGGTGTTTCCAGGCGTGGTCGCACACGCCTTTAATCCTAGCACTTGGGAAGCAAAGATAGGAAGATTGCCAGGGGTTCAAGACCACCCTGAGACTACATAGTGAATTCCAGGTCAGCCTGGGCTAGAGTGAGACCCTACCTCAAAACACCAAAAGAAAGAAAGATGTTAAACGTATGTTGACTCTAAGTAGTTAATGCTAGTCCTTGCTACCCCTCTCTTTATTAAATATGATCATATGAATATTTATGTAGATATTATACATACATATTAAACATATATATGTGTATAAGTATTAGGATTTCTTTTATAATCTCTAGAATTTTTCATGAAAATCCCACTGAGACTGCTTTTTGAAAGGATTTACTAGATTAAGTTAATAAGACATAAATTACTTTGTTTGAATTCTGATTCCTTAAAACTGTTGTCTCTTTCGTTTCATGATTTTCTTTCATACAGTTTGTCATGTGTTTGTTCAGTGCGGTACAGTTGCATAAATATGACACCGTCATTGTTTGTTTGCTCTTATGCTTCACTTGATATTTTTCTCTGTAATATCTCTAATCTACTTCTCAAGTACATTCAGTGGAGAAGACAAGAACCTACCAGAAGTATGGATTTTGATTCTGTTGTTTCATGTCCTTAGCAAACCCTGGTTGTTCCTTCATTAGTGGAAGTGTTGTTTATATACTTCATTCAGGTCTACCGTCCTCTTGAATTGCACGATACTAGAAACAGAAATGACTTAAAATGCATAGGTAGCAACTATTTATTTCACTACTTCCCTTGTGAACTTCACTTGGTGTCCTGCTTTTGAACTTAAAGTTTAAAAATAATGGCCAGTTTTAATGAAGCATTATTCAGACAGAAATTAATGTATAAATGTTAGTATCACTGCCCTATACAATCGAGTCAACCCTTCTACTAATCCCACTACTCTTTGGATGTCTGCATTTATCTTAAGTGAGGATTTTCACTTAGTACTAAATAAAGCCACCAAGAAAAGACCATAATTCTGACATTATGTCTTCAGTGATTCAATAAAATAACAAATTAGGCCTAACACAGCCTGGCAGCACTTAGGGTTTTTTTTTTTTTGGTTTGGGTTTGGGTTTTTTGAGGTAAGGTCTCACTGTAGCCCAGGTTGACCTGGAATTCACTATGGAGTCTCAGGGTGGCCTCGAACTCATAGCAATCCTCCTACCTCTGCCTCCCGAGTGTTAGAATTAAAGGCATGTGCCACCACGCCTGGCTTACTTAGGTTCTTAATAAATTCTTGATTGAATAAAAAATAGTGTCAAAAAATGTAGCAGGGTGTGGCAGCACATATCTTTAATCCCATCACTTGGGAGGCAGAAGTAGGAGGATTGCCATCAGTTCGAGGTCACCCTGAGACTCCATAGTAAATTCCAGGTCAGCCTAGGCCAACCCTATCTCAGAAACAAACATGAGATTGTGAAGTGTGCAGAATGGAGTTTGGCATTTGAACTCCAAAAAATGAATCAGAAATTGAATAGTAGAAATTTTCTCAAAACTCCTGACCATGAGGGCTGATCATTAGGTTTAAATTTAGTGGTTTCGGCACTTACAGTGCAGCTGTTGTAAAATTTTAAAACTATCAAGGAATTTTGAATCAAATTAATGATTTAACTGTAGTACTTTTAAGAACCCACCACAGGCAGAACTCAGTGCACCCACTGTGGGTTTCTATAGAGAGATGAACACTAATTTTTCAGATTTGTTTGGGGAGTAGAGGACTTTAGTATTTGTAACAAGCTTAAGCTAAAAATTAGATTTCATTAAGGTGAATGAAATAATAGCAATTGTGAAATTTTGTAATATGTTTGCGTGAATGCAGTTAATTTTAACGTACAGAGAAATTGAAAAGGTTGTTAAAATAGGAGTTGCTACATTTGGAACAATAAACAGGTCCAAAAGTTAAAAAAACAAAAAACAAAAAAAAGCATCAAGGAATTTACAAACATTATTTGCAATTGGATCCGAAAGGTGCTAAGAACATTTCTATGATTAATGGCACAGTTGCACTATCCACACACTATTAGGAGATAGGTTGCCAATATTCAAAATACTAAACCCCTGTGTGCAACCTGGAATTTGGGAAGTGGCTGCACAGGGATCAAGGAATTCAAGATCCTCCTGAACTACATAGACCAGCTTGGGCGTTGTGTAAAATATATATATACACGCATATACCTCAAAACAAAAGTGCAGGAGATCCTTTGAGGCTTTGACTCCCAAAGCCACAGCTTTCTGCGCGATGGCCTTCGTTGTCGCTGCCGTCGCTCAAAGCCTCGTGGGCAGGCCTCACACTCACGCCTCTCTAGTGGTTTACGGCTCCGGCGAGGTCACATGACGGGCCCTGACCAATCAGCGCGCGGCTCCCCGGCCAGCGACTATAAAAGGGCCCTTCTCGGCCGGCCCGTCAGCAGTCATTAGGGAGCCGGCGGTCTCTGGCGTGGGGACGACGGATAGTGTGTCTGCTCTGCCTGCACTGCTTCATCTGGTGCAAGCCGACGGGGGTGACCCAGCTAAGGTCTTCTGAATGAGGTAGGACAGCTTCGAGGGCGGGCCTGGGCCTGGGCTCGCCTCCAAGCCTCTCCCCGGGTGGGAACAGCAGTTTTACTCTCCCCTCCCCGCGCCATGGCACAGGGCCGTAGGCCTAGACACGGCTTTCCTTAGGGCTTCGCCAACTTCATGCTCGTGACTCCCCCGTGGACTGTTCCCCTCCCCGCTTTTGTTCCTTCTTATGCCTAGTTTTTCTGTGAAGGAGGGGTGTCAAGAGGGAGGTTGAGATGGGAGGCTCCAGGGGCAACGGCCTTCTGTCCATCTTGAAAAAGATGCCATCATTCTTTCTTCCGTGTTGGGTTGATCGAGTGAGTCCAATGCAACCTCTGCGGGGTGGGTGGGGGGCAGGGGGAGGGGGCGGGGAAATGCAGCTTTAACTTGAGCTGAAGTCGCTGTTGTTTTTATTCGGGGTTGCAGACATTTGGGATGGGGAGACCCTGGCCCTGGAGTTGATCCAATCATTTTGTTATTGGAATATGCTAAAACCTTCTGCTGGCTCTGCCTGACCCCAGGGTGTTGGTTGAACTATGTTAACAGAAGAAGGTACAAGTATGTATGTGCAGGTTACTTAGGGCCAGTGTGGCCAGAAAAGCATCTTAACGGAAGAAGTGCCCCAACTAGATCTTGAGGAACAAATACAAGTTAGGCTAAAGAGTGATAAGGGAAGCGTCTCATAGAGAAATGTTTCAAAGGCATTCCTTTGTGTCCAGGGTAGGATAGGGACAATCCTTTAACTGTATATTTGGCACAAGTATCACCCTATGGCACAGGCTGGTCTCTGTTTCAGCCTCCCAAGTGCAGTCATCATTGGTGCTTACCACCATGACTGGTAAGAATTGCAATTTTTTGAGTGTCAGAGTATAACATTGGGTCAATGATGTAGCAAGAGATGAGTCCTGTGAGGTGGGCAGGGGCTTTTCTTTTCTTTTTTTTTTTCAAAGTAGTATCTCAATCTAGCTCAGGCTGACCTGGATTTCACTGTGTAGCCTCAGGGTGGCCTCGAACTCCTGGTGATCCTCCTACCTCTGCCTCCTGAGTGCTGGGATTAAAGGCATGTGCCACCATGCCTAGCTTCTCACAAGGGGCATTTTATAAAGTAATTTATGTACCCTGAAAGATGGTGTGTTGGAGTTTGGTCTTAGCAAGTTGTTGGACAAAAACCATGACAGATTGGGTGTGGTGCCAAGCTTTAATTCCAGCACTTGGGAGGCTGAGGTAGCAGGATCACTGTGAGATCCAGGTCAGCCTGTGAGACCCTACCTCCAATAGATAAATAAACAAATAAAAACAAAATAATCTAGAACATTGACATTGCATAGTTTGGGTGGAAAGTGACCAGTGATCAAACAAAAGCTGTGGGTTTAGAGAATGGAGAGAGACTAGAAGCATAGTAAACACCCAGAATATGTAGATTTGTATTTAGCAGCCATATTTATATGAAGGTATTTGATACCTTGGAGTGGCTGAGTTTAGGTGGAGTTTAAAAGGAAAGTTGGCAGGTAATCCTATCACTGGGCAGTTAAGGAAAAAGAGCAACCCCTACACCTTTACACAGCAAGTTTGAGGATAACTTGGGTTGTTTGAGACCCATCTCAATGCAATAAAAAAAAATGAAGGCAGGCCGGGCATGGTGGCGCACGCCTTTAATCCCAGCACTTGGGAGGCAGAGGTAGGAGGATCGCTGTGAGTTCGAGGCCACCCTAAGACTCCATAGTGAATTCCAGGTCAGCCTGGGCTAGAGTGAAACCCTACCTCGAAAAATCAAAAAAAAAAAAAAAAAAGGAGAAGAAGGAAGAATCATGGGCAACATTAGTGGATTAATAATAGATGAAATTATAAAGAGGATAACTTAATTTGGAAGCACATCCTGACCATCATGTTTATTTCCTAGCATTCTGTTCTTACCCCCACACTAACATTTACTGTATTGGTCAAAATAACAATAGATGAAATTATAAAGAGGATAACTTAATTTGGAAGCACATCCTGACCTTCATGTTTGTTTCCTAGCACTCTGTTCTTACCCCCACACTAACCTTTACTGTATTGGTCAAATTATAATTGCCCATTTAAAAGTCTCTGAAAAGAGTCTGTATTTCCAGTTCCTAGCCTAGAGCTTGGCACCATTGTTGGCGCTTTATAAATATTTGATAAATAAGCAAATAGAATTTGGAGAACAGTATCCTGGAAACCTGAGGAGAATTTTAAGGGAGTCACAGTAACAGTCTAGTGACACATGTTACTGAGAAGCCAAGGACAAGATAAGGTTCAGAAAGAATCCACTGGACTTAACAAATCAATATGGCAAGTTCTAACCTAGTGTTAACCATGTTTTAGAGGAATGAGGAGGAAAAACCAGGGGGAAGTAGGCAGTAAGGGCAATGTAGTAATTTTTTGTTCATTTTGGGAGTGTGCTGGTATGAGGTATGTAAGTAGAGATTGAGGCTACAAGGAGTAATGGAGTAAGGGAAGAATTCATTGTCAGACTCAAACAGGAACATTTAGGGTATTTCAAATCCTGGGTTTGAAGAGGCATTAATGACATCGTGTAAGATCCAGTTATTGTGTCCTGCAGGAAAGAATTTTTATTTATTTTTGGTTTTCGTTTTTCATAGTAGGGTCTCACTCAAGCCCAGGCTGACTTGGGATTCACTGTGTAGTCTCAGACTGACCTCAAACCCAGGGTGATCCATCTACCTCGGCCTCCTGAGCACTGGGATCAAAGTCTGGGGTCATCACAAAAAATACTTTCTAAATTGGAAAATGCTTAATCTTATATTACTGAATAGGGATAACCAAACCTCCAGTCCAGTAAACCCTGAGGAGGCAATCACATTCATTTTTGCCATGCTCAATCCACCTGCAGCCCTCCGTCACAGAGTACTTTGTAAAGTTTATTACAATTGTCAAACATACAGAAACCAGATCAAATCGTACCGTGATTAGATATGCTGAACACCCAGTTCTGTATCTTGGCCATTTGAGGTGCCCTCTTTGGGAAAATAAATCTTTTCAGGTTTTGTGACCATTTATTAATTTTTTTACTATTGTTGTGTACATTCCTTATGCATTTTGGGTGTGAGCCCTTTTAAGTGTATAAGGACTTGCAGATATTTTTCTCACATTTGATGGAGCACCCTTTCATCCTTTTTTATTTTTTAATTTTTTTGTTTATTCTTATTTATTTATTTGAGAGCGACAGAGAGAAGAGAGAAATAGAGCATGGGTACACCAGGGTTCCAGCAACTGCAAACAAACTCCAGACGCGAGCACCCCTTGTGCATCTGCCTAATGTGGGTCCTGGGGAATGGAGCCTCCAACCAAGGTCCTTAGGCTTCACAGCACTTAACCGCTAAGCCATCTCTCCAGCCCCAACTTTTCATTCTTGTTCCTTGTTTCCTGGCTCTACAGAGTTGTTTTATTTCTCCATATAGTCCCACTTACTTACTTTTGCTTATGGTGTCTGCTTTTGGTGTCATACACCCCCCCACAAAAAAAAAATCATTGCAAAGATCAGTGTCACAGAGCTTTTTCCCCTGTGTTTTCTTATTTTAGTTCCTACATGTCAGCCATTAATCTGGTTTGAGTTAATTTTCATATTTGGTGTAAGACGGGGTTCTCACTCTTGCATTTGTACTTCTAGTGTTCCTAGCATCATTTACACATTAGCTGAGTTTATACACGTGGGTTTATTTCTGGGCTCTATTCTATTCTATTGGTCCATGCATCTGTTTTTATTTTAGTTTGTTTTGATTTTCTGATTTCATGTCAGAAGGGTAATGTGCCAGCATTGTAACAAGGTTTGTAGGAGACACATTTCACCCAATAGTGTGACTCATCATCATACGAATGAACTGGAAAGGGATCTAATTTATTTGAGAATAGGTCTTATACTCAGACCGGCTTCCAACCCATTATGTTATTGAAGGTGATCTTGAGCTCATCTTCCTGGGATTACAAGGCATGTTCTTCCAGGTTCCCTCCTTACATATATACACACACACACATATATACATGCACACATATATATGCTTCGTTTAAAGGAAGCCAGGTCTGGTGGCGCATGTTTGGCATCTCAGCATGAGGAAGTGAAGGATCAGACAATCAAGGCCATTTTCAACTACATGGTAAACTCAAGGGTAGCATGGGATACCCAAAACACTCTCAACAAAAAATTTTAGAGGCGGGGGGATAACTCAGTGATAGAGTGGTTGCCTAGTATGTGTAGGAGACCTTAAATTTAAGCCTTAGCACTGAAAAAAAAGAATAAAACAAAATCCTTAGCAATAAAAATCAATGAGGTAAAGATTATATGCTATAATCTAGAAAATACTAATGAAAGAAATTAAGAAAAGACAAATAAAAAGGTATACCCTCCCATGTTCACAGACTACACAAATTAATATTGCTAGAATGTTTACATTACACAAGTGATCTACAGATTCAATGCAATCCATATGAAAATTTCAATGTCACTTTGTAAAAATAGAAAAATAGAAAACAAAAATCTTAAGAGCCTAGCATCCCAGCACTCAGGAGGCAGAGGTAGAAGGATCACCAAGAGTTTGAGGCCACCCTGAGACTACATAGTGAATGCCAGGTCAGCCTGGGCTACAGTGAGACCCTACCTCAAAACCAAAGAAAGGAAAAAGAAAAAGAAAAAATATTAAAATCCATACAAATCACAAAAGATCCATAACAGCATTACACCCCTTCTGATTTCAAACAATATTATAAGGCTATATTAATCAAAATAGCTTGGTGCTGGCATGAAAACACATTCATGAGCCAGACCTGATAGAACTAAAGATAAATAAATTACTTTGTTATAATTAGCCTGAAAGATGGAAAAAACTAATTGAAAAAAAAAAACTTTCCTCCCTTCATTAAATCAATAATTATTTGATACCTACATACTAATAATACCTTTACCATTCCTTATTGCTTGTTTTTATATTTTTATATTTTTATTTACTTGTTTGAGTGAGAAAGAGGCACAGATATTGAGAGAGAGAGAAAGGAAGGGAGAGAATGAGTGCATCAGGGCCTCTAGCCATTGCAAACTTCAGATACATGTGCCACCTTGTGCATCTGACTTATGTGGGTCCTGGGGAATTGAATGTAAGTCCTTTGGCTTTTCAGGCAAGTAACTGCTGGGCTCAGTTACTTGTAACTGCTTATTTTTATTAGGAATCTGTAGTCTTTTCCTGTTAAGACTTAAATTTGTTTATGAAAAGCAGAAGGAAATTCTGTATAATATGGAAATAATTTAAACCATCTAAGACTAAGACACACATGAAAACAAGTTAATATTTGTTTAAAATATGATTATGGATTTTCCCCCCAGTCCTAACGTGTTTTTGTTGTTGTTGTTGTTTTTCTGTTTTTTGTTTTGTTTTGTTGAGACCTGGACTCAGAAAACAAAACCCATTTTCTCTTATATTTACCACTTCCGCTGTTATAAATACCAATTTGTAAGGAATAGGTTTTTGCTCTGTTTTGTTTTCAGGACATGTACTTGTAGACAACATTAGAATACCAGGGTTTGAAGGCGTTTAGAATGTCTCTGCCAAGTAGACAAACAGCTATTGTTAACCCTCCTCCACCTGAGTACAGAAACACTAAGAAGAATGGGCGCTTGACAAATCAACTACAGTATCTACAGAAAGTTGTCCTCAAGGCTCTATGGAAGCATAGTTTTTCTTGGCCTTTTCAACAGCCTGTGGATGCCGTGAAGCTCAAGTTGCCTGTAAGGATCTTAGATTATGTTAACTTTTTAAAAAATGTTTCATTTTATTTATTTATTTGACAGAGAAAGGGGGAGAGAGAGTGAGAAAATGGGTGTGCCAGAGCCTCCAGCCACTGCAAACAAACTCCAGACGCATGTGCCCCCTTGTGCATCTGGCTAATATGGGTCCTGAGGAATCGAACATGGGTCCTTTGGCTTTGCAGGCAAGCGCCTTAACCACTAAGACATACTTCCAGCTGCCTATGTTAACTTTTAAAAAGAAAACTTCTGTAAATGTCTTTAATAATAAAAGCAGTCTTTGGTATTACAGATTATATTTAGCAAACCTTGGATTATTCAATACCACTAAGGAATATCCTTAATGGGGCTGGAGAGATGGCTTAGTGGTTAAGGCACATCCCTGCAAAGCTTAAGGACCCAGGTTCAATTCTCCATGTCCCACGTAAGCCAGAGGCACTTGGTGGCACATGTGTCTGGAGTTTGTTGGCAGTGGCTAGCGGCCCTGGTGTACCCATTCTCCCTCTCTCTTTCTCTCTTTCTGTGTATGTCTCCCTTTCTCTCTGTCTCTAATAAATAAATAAAATAAATCTTTTTTAAAATATGAATAACCTTATTATTTTCCCCTCAAAAAAAAAAACTTGAGCAGGGAAGATGGCTTAGTGATTAAAGTCAATTGTTTGAGAAGCCTGTTGGCCTGGGTTCAATTCTTCAGCACATACGTAAAGCAGATGCAAAAAGTGGCACATGCATCTGGAATTTGTTTGCCATGGCAAGAGGCCCTGGTGTGTTTATACTTTCTATTTCTGTTCTCAAATAAATTAATAAATACAATCTTTTTAAAATGAAGCTTACCTTTTTGGGCATATGATTATTTTAATAGTCTGTGATAAATTGTACATGTTTTGTGGTTATAATAGCATATTTCACTTGATCTTTTATTTTGAAACAAGGTCTTTATGTAGCCCAAGTTGGCCTCACACTAGCTCAGTCCTTCCTCTGCCTCCTGAGTGGTAGGATTACAGGTGTTTGCCACCACACGGTTTATGCAGTGGTAGAGATCAAACCCAGGGCCTCATGCATGCTATGAAAGCACTCTACCAACACAGCTACCTCCTTATCTCCCACTTGACCTTTTGATAAAGGGTAAAAATCACCTTTTCCATAAAGGATCCCTTACACAGCTTGGCAGACTTGTTTGTATCATACCCAAATTCGGCTGTTTTATCTAGTAGCCAAAGTATTAACTAATTTGTGATATAGACAGTAAATAGGCAGTAAAAATAGACAGTAAATAGGAGCTGGGATTGTTTTTAACCCTAGATTTTTCAGATTTAATAAATACTATTTTCCCTACAATGACCTTCCCTTTTTATTTTTTAGAGAAGACCTTCTTAAATCCTGTCTTTGTAATCTTTATTGGCTTTTTCTTTCATCTGAAATGTAATGTTCTAACATCCAGCTTTATTTAATTACTAAAGATTCTGGCTTCCAGATTATACCCCTTTAAAGGTACCCAGTTGCACTCCGGATATCATTTATGAAATTGTTTTGTGGGTCAATAGTTGTAGTGATGCCATGTGTGTGGTGCTGGGGACTGAACCCAGAGTCTCAGGCATGCTAGATAAGCACTCCTACCACTGAACTATTTCTATTTGTTTATATATTGTGGTGTCAAACCCAGAGTTTTTGCATGCTATGTAAGCTCTCTACCACTAAACTATATCCCAGCTCATTTTTTACTAACATTTATAACTTCTTCAAACTATAGGATTATTATACTATTATAAAAAACCCAATGGATTTAAATACAATTAAGAAGCGGTTGGAGAATAAATATTATGTGAAGGCTTCAGACTGTGTAGAAGACTTCAATACAATGTTCTCAAACTGTTACTTATACAACAAGGTATGTAGGCTTCTATCACACTGATTATCTTTTGCTATTATGTGTTATAGAGTATGCAAATAGTTGTGCTGATCTTAGATTTCATATCCTGATTAGGGATATTTTTATGTACCTTGGGAGAGAGAGGAAAAATTTGAGACAGGGTCTCACCATGTAGATGTAGCCCAGGCTGGTCTCAAACTTGGGATCCCTGTCCTCAGCTTCCAGAGAGATGGGAGTAGAGGCATGTGCCAACATGCCCTGTTTATATATCTTTTTGTTTTTGAGCTAGGATCTCACTCTAGCTAGCCCAGGATGACCTGGAATTCACTATGTAGTCTCAGGCTGGCCTTGAACTCACAGTGATCCTCCTGACTTTGCTTCCTGAGTGCTGGGAATAAAGGCGTGCACCACCACGTTCAGTTGGTGTATCTTTAGGCATAATGTTTCTCACTGGATTTCATAAACCAAGTCAGTGTTGAATTGACACTTTATTTAGTCAATTGAAAACTCAATCACTTCAAACATCAGTATTTTGCTCAGAAATGAACAATTTTGACTTAGCCTATTTAAGTAGAAAAGTCTAAATTCCCATACCTTTCTTTAAAAATATACTTTAAGGGCTGGAGAGATGGCTTAGCGGTTAAGCGCTTGCCTGTGAAGCCTAAGGACCCCATTTCGAGGCTCGGTTCCCCAGGTCCCACGTTAGCCAGATGCACAAGGGGCCGCACGCATCTGGAGTTCATTTGCAGAGGCTAGAAGCCCTGGCGCGCCCATTCCCTCTCTCTCCATCTGTCTTTCTCTCTGTTTCTGTCTCTCTCAAATAAATAAATAAATAAATAAATAAATAAATAAATAAATAAATAAATAAATAAATAAATAAATAAATAAAAATATACTTTAAGCCAGGTATGGTGGCACACGCCTTTAATCCTTGCATTCGGGAGGCAGAGGAAGAAGATTGTCATGAGTTTGAGGCCACCCTGAGACTACATAGTAAATTTCAGGTCAGCCTGAGCTAGACCAAGACCCCACCTCAAAAAACATAAATAGATTATATTTGAGACAAACCGACAAGAGAGATGGAAAGAATGTACGCCTCTGGCCACTACAAATGAACTCCAGATGCATGTGCCATTTTGTGCATCTGGCTTGACATGGGTACTAGGGAATTGAACCCAGGTCGTTAAGCTTTGCAAGCAAGTGCCTTAACTGTTGGGCAATCTTTCCATACTTCTAATACCATTTTATAATACAAGATTGATTACATTTACTTCTCTAGTGTTTGGAAAAGCATTCTAGTTAGTTTTCAAAGTTGAAGGGCATGATGTTAGAATTTAAACTGACCATCTTACTGATTTCTAAACTTAGAGGAGATAAACATTCGCTGAGAGTGCAGTGCCATATTGTATTAAGTAGTCATCTTAAATTAAAGAAATTGCTCAGTGACAATATTTTTTAACCTTATGGTATATCCAACCCTTCTTGTTTCTAGCCTGGAGATGACATTGTTCTTATGGCACAAGCTCTAGAGAAGTTGTTTATGCAGAAATTATCTCAAATGCCCCAAGATGAGCAAGTTGTTGGTCGTAAGGAAAGAATGAAGAAAGGTAAGCTAGAAAGTAGTCTGTAGTCTCACTGCCTCATGTAAGTGTATGAATGTGAAAGAGAGAGAAAGAAAGACAGTGTGCTTGTGTGTGTGTATCAACCTAAACATAAAAATCATATTCAAAAGACACAGACATCTAGAAGTCCTTTAATATCAATTCTGTCAGAACAAAGTATTTAAACAGTCTCCTAAACCTTAGTCACAGGATGACTGTCATGGAAGGTGGAGAGGTGTCACTGTTAATGGTCTTAAAGCTAGGTTTTCAATAGCATAGTGATACCCATCTATGGGACATCCAGGAAACGATCACTGCTGTGATCTTTGTGGATTTTGTATCCATGCACCTATGGATAAGAGGACATGAATTGCCTAAAAGTCCCATAAGCTAGGAATTAAGTATTATTATTGGGTCTGAGGATTATCCTTTTTTCTAACTGAAAAAATTTAGAGAAAAACTTTGGCATACAGTACTAATTTTTGAACACATGGCCTCGCACATGATAGGCAAGCCTCCTACCACTGTACCACACTCCTGCATCTTTTGTAATTAGCATTTTGAGACAGTGTCTCACTAAGTGGCCCAGGCTGGTCTTTGCCTCCCAAGTAGCTATGATTACAGGCCTACACCACCATACTTGCTTAGAGTAAAACATTGTTAGAGCTAACCATATTGTTACATGAAGAGTTAAGAAGTTAACTAAATAGTATTCAAATGGAAAAGTAAGTAAACCAGGCATGATGGCATGAGCCTATAAAGCTAGAGCACAGGATCACAAGTTCAAGGTTATCTTCAGCTACTTAGCTAATTTGAGGCTAGACTGAGCTGCATGAGACCCTGACCCCCCCCAAAAAAAAACAACAAAAAAGGAAATAGGTATTTTTAAATTTAATTTTCCCAGAATTATGCATTAGTTATTTTGATATTTAGGGATTTTACACTTCAGGGGTTTTGATCTGTCAGGATTTCAGCATTTGGGCTTACAGTTGTATACATGGAGTGTTTCAAAGATTGGTGATGTGTTGGACTTGCTTTCCAGAAAATCTGAACTAACTGAATTGGAATAGAATGCTGAGAAAGAAAGTGGTGTTGTACAGTTACTTAAGTGTTTGGCTCTTTTTCACTTTTCACTAGACATTCAACAGAAAGTACCAGTTTCTTCTGTTAAAGAACAAACATCTTCCAAAGCAACAGGAAATATATTCAAGCAGCAAGAAATTCCCTCTAGGTTTCCAGAGACTCTACTCTCTCCCTTAAACATGGTACAAGAAGCTCCCCTCAACTCTGACCCACAAACTATGGTCCAAGTAAGTCCATTGTGCTTTTATTTTATTTGTTTATTTATTTTGGGTTTCTGAGGTAGGGTCTCACTCACTCTGGCCAATGCTGACCTGGAATTCACTATATAGTCTCAGGGTGGCCTTGAACTCACCATGATCCTCCTACCTCTGCCTCCCAAGTGCTGTGATTCAAGGTGTGCGCCACCACACCAGGCCTAGTTTTATTTTCAATATTGTACATCTTAACTTAAAAGTATTCAGAAACATTTTTGCTATAAACATGTCTTTGTTTTTCTATCTTTCATGTGTAATTTGTACAATATTCTTTGGATGGATATATTCTTTGGATGGAAATATTCTTTGGATGTAATAAAGAAAATATGAGAATTATTTGCTTTACCTATAAAAGAGGAATTAAGCTTGGGGGGAAAATTAAAAAGAGGAATTAATCTTTACTAACATACAGATGAATAAAAAAATGTATAAATATATATATATGTATATATATATATATAATCAGTAATGGCTTCTTTTAAAAAAAACATGATTATTTCATTAAGTGTAGTTTCTTGTGGCATTGTTTTATTTAGGCTACAAAGGGTGTGAAGAGGAAAGCAGATTCAACAACCCCTGTAGCTTCTGTAGTTAAAGAAAGTAGTGAATCTTCTCTGACACTTAAAGAAAGAAAATCAATGAATATGCCAATAAAAGAAAATGTACTGAAGAATGGTATTCTGGAACCTCAGCAATGTGGAATTGTAAAGAGCACTAAAGTAACTGAACAGCTAAGCTACTGTAGTGAGGTTCTTAAAGAATTGCTTGCAAAGAAACACCTGCCATATGCACAGCCTTTTTAGAGTCCCGTTAATACTAATGCTTTGCACCTCCGTAACTACTATGACATTGTCAAAACTCCAATGGATCTTAGCACTATCAAGGTAAATATTACCTTAATAAGAGGAGTTTATTTTCTTGATTATAAAAGTATTGCCTCATTGCAAAGAAACTTAAAATCCAGAAAATTCTGAAGAAAACTACATTACCAGAATTCTGCCACCTGAGATTAATCATTGGGACATTTTTAAATATTTTAATTTTCATGTAAACATATCTATTATTCTTTATCACAATATTCTAGTCACAGTATATAATATAGTCTGTACTTTGAATTTTCACTTACTGTGGTCAGTTTTTGTAACTTATTCTTTAAGAATAATTTTCACATATAGGATGCTTCATGAATTTCCATGTCATCCTTGCAAAAGCGTCATGCTGATCTTTTCTATATTGTCCCAATTTTAGCACACATGCTGTTTCTCCATACTACTGTTTCATGTATTTCTGAAGCCCTTTCTCTTGTCTCCACTATGGAGTAGAGTATTTTATCCTTATCTTGACACTTACCTTTCACAGAGTCAGTCATACTTAACTACTAGTCCATTATCTTACCCAGAAGTCAAAAATACTTTTTCCCTTTATTACTTTCTATATTCTCCTGTGTGTCTCAGTTATTCCATAGGAATGCTTGCTTAGGAGAGGTGCTTAAACGATTTTTCTGAATGGTGATCCTTCTAACTTTTCCTTAAATTAGGAGAAGATGGATCAGCAAAAATATAAAGATGCATATGAGTTTGCCGCTGATGTTAGACTCATGTTCATGAACTGCTACAAATACAACCCCCCCAACCACAAGGTAGTGGCAATGGCTAGAATGTTTCAGGTGAGGTTTTACTTTCGCACTACATTTTTGGTCTAAACAAAGTATCAAAGAACCATAATTCAAGAGATGAATAGTACTTGTATCTCTTAAAAATACTAATTTTTTTTTTTGATTTATCAAAGTAGGGCCTCACTCTAAACCAGGCTGACCTGGAATTTACTATGTAGTTCCTGGCTGCCTTGAACTTACAGTGATCTTCGTACTTCTACCTCCCGAGTGCTGGGCTTAAAGATGTGAATCCCCACACCTGGCCAAAATTACTAAATATTTTCTAAGTTATGCTTGAGTTATTATATTATTTAATAGCAAATCTTTTCATAAAGCTACTTATTCTCCAGAGAGAATGGTAAGTTGTTAGTGAAAGGGAATATCTGATAGGGTTCATTAGATTCCAAGTCCCACTGGAGAGTAGATCCACGTTTTTCTCTGTCTTGAATTACCGAAAGGTAGAATGTGACATGGGTTACCTCAGCTGCATGGCATTTGAAAGGATCCCCATATAACTTGAAAGCACAAATGCTGATTAGAAATGTGAAGAAAAGTTGCTGAGGTTGATGGCAGAGAAGCATGCATCTTAAAGAATTTGGTGAATCTTAAAGAATATTGCCCAAAATATGATGGTGTCATATACTTTTTGTTAAAAGATATTGTTGCTACTTTAAATCAGAAATGGAGAAAGCCTTACTAGTGTATTGACACATGCCTGTAATCCCAGCACTCTGAATGCAGGCATGAGGTTGTAAATTCCAGGCTTTCCTCGACTTCATAGTGAGTTCCAGGCCAACCAAGATCACAGCAAGACCCTGTCTCAAAACAAAACAAAACAAAAAAACATAAACAGCTGCATCTTCCATTTTAGGACGTTTTTGAAATGCATTTTGCCAAGATCCCTGATGACTGTATGGAGAGGTCGCCTTCATGTCACCTGACACCAGACCACACGAGAGACCGGGGAAGAGAAAGCAGTAGTGAGGCTTCCTCTGAAGAGGCCTCATCAAAAGATTCTGAAGACGAAAAAGAGCAGTGTCTGGCAAAGCTTCAAGAACAGGTGGCTGCTTGTATAGTACACGTGTTCTATTCATTCTGCAAGCTGCTATCTATTTTATAAGTAACCATCCTGGAAACTTAAAGCTCTTTTACTTAAACGAGCTTTACTGGAGCTTTGCTTACTTATTGGTACATTGGTCACAAGAATCTTTCCTACTCAAATATCTATGTGCTCCAAGTTTTTTGTTTATTTTCTTGTTTGCTTGATTATTTTTGATACAGGATCTCATGTTAGCCCAGGCTGGCCTTAAACTCACTATGTAGCTGAGAATGACCTTGAACTGTCTTGATCCTACTTGCCTCTTACCTGCTGGGATTATAATGATGTACCCCCATGCCCAGCAAATTCTTTCTTTTTTAATTTTGTTATCTATATTCCTAATCACAATGAGTGGTTGGTTCTTTTATAAATCATTTATGGGGCTGAAGAGATGGTTAGCAGTTAAGGCACTTGCCTACGAAGCCTAAGGACCCATGTTCCACTCTCCAGATCCCCTGTAAGAGAGACAATGGGTACACCAAGGCCTCTCGACACTGCAAATGAACTCCAGACATTGTGCCACTTGGTGTGTTTGGTGTGTTTGGCTTATATGGGTACTGGGACATTGAAAGCACTTTAATGACTAAGCCCCCACCTTTGTTCTTTTTGTGATAAAATGTTAACCAGCCTGAAAAGTTACTAATTAAGACCTGGGCTAGTGAGATGGCTCAAAGGTTAAAGAAATTCCATAGTGCCCACCTAAAGTCAAATGCACAATGTGGTACATATGTCTGGAGTTTGTTTAGTTACAAGAGGCTCCTGGCACATCCATTCTCGTTCATTCATATTCATTCTCTCTCTCTCTTTCTCTTAAATAAAATAAAATAAAATTTTTTAAAAAAAAAAAAAACTTAAGACCTGAAAATCCTGTCATGGGATTTATTTATTTATTATGTTAGAAATCACATCCAAGATCTTTCACAGGCTGAATAGAGCTCTACTACTGGGCCAAGCCTTTCTGGTCCTGTTTTAGGTTGAGCACATAACAGTGTTTGAGGTTTTTCTTTTAACATATTTATTTACTTAAGAGAAAAAAAAAAAGAAAGAAAAGAGGAGGAGGGGACGGGAGGGGAGGGGAAAACGAAGCAGATAGAAATAAAATTGGTGTGCCAGCTGCTGCAAATGAACTCCAGACACCTGTGCCACCTTGTGCATCTGGCTTATATGGGCTCTGGGAAATCAAGTCAGGGTCCTTTAGCTTTGTAGGTAAGCACCGTAACCACTAAGCCATCTCTCTAGCCCAGGGTTTGAAGTTTTATGTATGTCCTTCAAGATAATGAATTTCTAAAATGAAGTAAGAAAACTGGGGAAAATATAATATGAAATTAATTCCAGAACAATCTTGATTTTGGAGTGCTATGATTTTTATAGTGTATTTTATTTAAAGCCACAAATGTTGAAAAGTTTAGTTTTTATTTGTTTTACTTTCTCAGCTTACTGCTGTTCATCAGCAGTTACAAGTTCTTTCCCAAGTACCTTTACGTAAGCTGAAGAAAAAGAGTGAAAAGTCTAAAAGAGCAGCAATAAGAGAAAAGGTTAAGAACAAAGATGAAAATCCAAGAAAAAAACTTAAGCTGATAAAACAAAGGGAAAAGTGTAAAAGCAAGTAAGTATCTTTTTTATTGAGATAGGGTTTCACTCTAGCCCAGACCTGGAATTCAATGTGTAGTCTTAGTTTGGTCTCTACGTTGGCCCCTAGAATGCTGGGATTAAAGGTGTATGCCACCATGCATGAAAAGCAAGTATCTTTTATATGATTATTTAAAGAATTATTTAAAGAATTATGTGACCACCCTTGCATTTGGGACCTCACAGTGACCATCTTTATCTGCACATTACCTGCACAGTAGTAGGTTCCTCAACATCCATGATGGATGTGGAGGAGGGCACAAGGTCCCCATCCCTCCTAAGGAGTTATTGGCAATTAGTGGAGCCACAGGTAGGATCCATATACTCTGGTAAGTAACCCCCACCAATGCTCATGTAGGTAACTCTAATTAAGCTAGTGAGTTACACCCACCCACACACACACACACAAATCATCAGAGTAGGGGAGGGATTGGCTGGGAAGTAGTTCAGTGGAAGGAGATGAGGAGTGGCATTAAGAGAAGGTAATGGGAGCGGCTCATGATCAAAATACATTATATACATGTATAAAATTGCCAATAATAATTATATGAAATGAATTTGGCGTGATGTGTAGCTTGTGCTAGACAGCAATTTGCATGTGTAAGGCCATAGGTTCAATCCCCTATACCTAAATAAAAATTAATTCAAATGTAATAAATTGTGCTAAATACAAATTTTGTTACAGTCAACCGAAGAAGAAACCTCCTTTAAAACCTGAAAGTGAACATTACGCTAAGCCTATGAACTATGATGAGAAGAGGCAGTTAAGTTTGGATATAAATAAACTCCCTGGAGATAAACTTGGCCGAATAGTTCATATAATAAATTCAAGAGAACCCTCACTTGGAAATTCCAGTCCAGATGAGATAGAGATAGACTTTGAAACACTACAACCATCAACGCTAAGAGAACTACAAAAATATGTTTCAGCATGCTTGAGAAAACGATCTCTCAAACCTAATGGTATGTATGTCTGCATAGTAAGAAGCCCTTTGTGATTTGTGTCCATTATTTAAAAAATATGTTTTTTATTTGGGCTGGAAAGATGGCTTAGTGGTTAAAGTGCTTGCCTGTGATGTCTAAAAGACCCAAGCACATATGATAGTGCCTGAAGCACCTGGTGGAGAGAATAGGCACACCAAGGCCTCTAACCACTGCAAACATCCTCCACATGCACGTGCTACCATGTACATCTGGCTTACATGGGATCTGAGGAACCAAACCTGGGTCCTTAGGCTTTGCAGGCAAGTGCCCTAACCATTAAGTCATCTCTCCAGCCCTTTTGTGTCCAGTTTTCACTAAGTTCATTGTTTCACTCCTAAATCACACAGCTAAGAAAATACTGAAGTCAAAAGAAGAACTTCATTCACAGAAAAAACAGGAGTTGGAAAAGCGGTTATTGGATGTCAACAATCAATTGAATTGTAGAAAGCAGCAAACAAAACGTAAGTGGCAGTCCTTACATGTTCCTAAATCTGTTTCTGTTGGCATATTAATGTGCTTTCCTTTTTTTTAGCTGAGAAGACACAAACATTGCAACCATCCAGAGCATTTGCAGGTGTGTCCCGCCTAAGTGACAGCAGCAGCAGTGGCAGCGGTGGTGGCAGTGGCAGCAGCTCGTCTGAGTGTGACAGCAGCAGTGACGCAAGCTCCTCTGACAGCGATTCCGAACCAGGTTAGCTGTCCTCTCTGCTGATACATTTTTTTCTAATACTGAAATTTACTGTGTTCAAAGGATTATTTCCTTACCTATGATTTAGATGCCACACTTAATTATTTAATTACATGTAGATAATTATTTTCCTTAAATGACATTGTAAGAAATGAAATTTCATACTATACATATGACTTATGGATTTCTAAAGTTGAAAAATAAGTTTACTCCTAGTGGAATAGTCTTCTAGTAAATACTAGGTTTTAAAGTCAGAAAACATGGTAATAAAGTGCTTTTGTTCACTTATTGTAGACATTAAAAATATTACTCAAAGGGACTTTTCAGTATGGTCTCCAGTTACATAACAGTGCTATGGTATGTTCTGAGTTGAACCATCATTTTATTAAGAAACCATTCATCCTAGAATTTGTAGAGCCTGTTTTTTCACTTTATTGGTTTCTTTCCCATAGAATAATGTCTTCTAGCCATAGAAAAATAGTAGTACCTTACTATCGTGTAGAGTTTATCTTGTAGAGTTGTATCAAACTTAGGTCATTCACATTTTCAGTTTGCCCATTAGAAAGGTCATCACTGCCCCTAAGGTACTGGCTTGGTAGTGGTGTGCCATCATGATTAGCCAATGGCAAATTGCAGAATATGGAACACTTTTGTGCCTAAAATTTGCCCTTTTTTGAGTTCTTTTTGGAATTCAGTCCTCTTTTTTTGAGGGGGTGTGTTCTGAGGTAGAGTCTCACTCTAGCCCAGACTGACCTGGAGTTCACTATGTGGTCTCAGGGTGGCCTTGAACTCACAGCGATCCTTCTACCTCTGCCTCCTGAGTGCTGGGTCTAAAGCTGTGCGTCAACACACCCAGCTCATTCAAGACAAATTACCTAGAGCTATCAGACCATTTGTAAGAGAGCATCCAGTGTGCAGTGCGGAGTCAGGGCCCGCTGGTGGATTGTGCCATTTGTAAGAGAGCATCCAGTGTGCAGTGCGGAGTCAGGGCCCACTGGTGGATTGTGCCATTTGTAAGAGAGCATCCAGTGTGCAGTGCGCAGTCAGGGCCCGCTGGTGTGTAGTGCAAGCTCTTTCCTCTGGTTGGTGTGGTGCTGATTGCTGCTCTTTGTTTTTGCATGTCTCAAGTTCATAGTGACAAATGATTTTGTGAAAATAGCTAAAATTTTTATTTTTTGGAATATACCATAATAATTAATTTTAAAATTAATTGGGGGCTCTTATTGTACATTATCAACTTATATTTGACTTTTAAACAAATTTTAATTTCACCTAATAAAGCAATTGTAGCCTAGTAAGTTAGAGCACTTTGTCTTTTATTCATAGGATAAAACTTTTCTGAAACTATGAGCTTAAAATATTTAATTCAAATAAATCAATTGATGCTTTGAGTATTGGAAGAATTATATATAGATAGATAGAGAGAGAGAGAGTTAGTTTTTAAATAAAATAAGATTTTCGTTGAGGCAGGGTCTCACTATGTAATTCCAGGGTGGCCTGGAATTAACTGTAGACCAGGGTGGTAGTGCTGGGATTACAGACGTGTCCTTCCATGTCCAAATCTTAAAGACTATTCTAATATGTGTCTTGAAGAAAAGAATGTTAATCATCAGCTATGTGTTCTTAAAATGCTATATAGTAGCTGGTTGTTATTTTTTTGAGGTAGGGTCTCACTCTAGCCCAGGCTGACCTGAAATTCAATATGGAGTCTCAGGGTGGCCTCAAACTCTCGGCAGTCCTCCTACCTCTGCCTCCCAAGTGCTGGGATTAAAGGCATGCGCCACCACGCCTGGCTATATCTGATATTTTTAATTTCTAACTTTCCAACAGAAGGAACTTACCCTCACAATTCAAATCTTAAAACACTGCTCAATTTTTATTTTTTAACTAATATTTATGGTTGACATCAACTTTCTCAGATTAAAAAATAATTTGTTTTGGTTTTGCAGGAATTGATTACAGGCCTGCCACCACAGGCCTGACTAGGAGTTGTTTTTACATATATATTATTAAAATAAAATAAAAGTAACAAACCTCCCTCACTCAAGTACACAAGGTTTTGCTGTGTCAGGCAAGCATTCTAACTACTCAGCTATACATATGTTCAGCCCCAATTTTTCTATTTCAACTATGTTATGAATAGTGTGCAGTTTGTGACACTAGGTCAATTTGGTGCTTTTGTTGTTGTTGTTTTGTTTTTTGAGATAGGATCTTACTCTAGCCCAGGATGAGCTGGAATTCACTCTGTAGTCTAGGGTGGCCTCAAACTCACAGCAATCCTCCTACCTCTGCCAAGTGCTGCGATTAAAGGCATGTGCCACTACACCTGGCTTTCAATTTGTTTTTTAACTTGACATTGTGGATTCTATTTTGTTTGAGATAGAGTCTCACTATGTGATCCAGACTGGACTTAATATCTTGTTCTTTCCGCCTCTGGGATTATAAGCATCTGCTACTATACCTAACTTGTCATTTGTTTTTGAAATTTCAATTATTTTTGAACAGTCTATTATTTTATTGGAAATAAAACACTGCATGTGTATTATAAATTGCAAATGTAAAGTCTAATAATGGGAGAATTGTACCTTTTTATATAATTAAATGAAGTAATAGGATCCCTTGTCTTTCATGTTAACATCATTTTTACCCATTAAATATTTTAAGGCTCTTAATTTTTTCCCTGAGAATAGTAATTAATAGGATATCTTGTCCCTCATGTTAACATCAGTTTTACCCATTAAATATTTTGAGGCTCTTAATTTTTTCCCTGAGAATAGTAATTTTATATTATAAACAGAAAGACTATAGAAGGGAAAAAATACACAAGTCAGACCATCTCAATGCAATACTTCCTGTAATATAATCTAAACATCTACTATTTTTAATTATCACATGACTGCTTCAAGGAATAGATGGCAAATCCGTGTTGATTTTCAGGATTTAGGGAAATGAGGTGATTTATTAAGAAATGCAATTTTTGGATATTAGATATATTAGCACAAACCTTACCCTCCCTCCTCCGTCATCTAACGAAAATGAAGCCCAGCAGCACACACTGACACACCTGTAGTCGCAGCATTCAGGAGGTTAGACAAGAAGGTGGTGAGCTTGAGGCCAGCAGGGGCTAATGGTAAAACCTTGGCCCTCTGTCTCAAATAAAAAACAACGAAACAGTAACTTAACTGAAAATATCTCCAGTATTTTATGGCTTGAATATTGACTATGATTTGTCCTGCACTAATAAATCATAGATTGTCATGATTCTGAGAGTTCAGTTAATAGGTTTGTGCTTATTTATTCAGCATAGGAAACATAGATATAATTTAATTTCTTCAAAATTTTAAGAGGCAACTTTTCTGAAAGCTTTGGGAGCATATTCTTTGCTGATACAAAGAGTAATCCTTAGTAATATTTTTTAATCTACCCTTTTATACCTGTCATCCTGGATTTTTATAGCCACTCAGATATGATTTCTTTTAGCCAAGTCATAATTTTTTTGTACTTTTTTTATTTTTTGTTCATTTATTTATTTATTTATTTGAGAGTGGCAGACACAGAAAGACAAAGAATGGGCACGCCAGGGCCTCCAGACACTTTAAACGAACTCCAGACGTGTGCGCCCCCTTGTGCATCTAGCTAACATGGGTCCTGGGGAATCAAGCTTCAAACTAGGTCCTTAGGTGTCACAGGCAAGTGCAAGGATAAGGGACAAGTAACTTATAATTGGCTGGTTCTTGATAGTAAAGAAACTATTAAACACTTCCATGAATATTACCAAAATATTCATTAGAAAGATTAATTTTCTTAGTATAAATCCAATTGCTTTTTTTTTTTAATCAATAGAACATGGTTTGGCTGATTTGTTTGGATAAGTCATTTTTTTTTAAATTTTTTATTTATTTATTTGAGAGTGACAGACACAGAGAGAAAGAAAGATAGAGGGAGAGAGAGAGAATGGGCGTGCCAGGGCTTCCAGCCTCTGCAAGCGAACTCCAGATGCGTGCGCCCCCTTGTGCATCTGGCTAACGTGGGACCTGGGGAACCGAGCCTCGAACCGGGGTCCTTAGGCTTCATAGGCAAGCGCTTAACTGCTAAGCCATCTCTCCAGCCCTGGATAAGTCATTTTAATATTTCAGGACTTGCTTTCTTTCCTAGAGAATAAGGGCTTCCAGTCAGTCATCATCTTACACTGGTTCTTTTTAAAAAAAAATACTTTATTATTTATATATTTGAGAGAGAGGGAGAGAGAAATGGAAAGATAATGGGCATGCCAGGGCATCTAGCCCTGCAGATGAACTCCAGACACATGTGCCACTTTGTACATCTGGCTTACGTGGGTCCTGGGTAATCAAACATAGGTCCTTTGGCTTTGCAAGCAAGTGCCTTAACCACTAAGCCATCTCTCCAGCCCCTTACACTGGTTCTTTTTCATGAAAGTATGATTTTTCTCCTTTAAAAGTCCTTGGTACTTATTTCTGCTGTGTATGGCATCATAATCAGTTGTGGTTTTTTGCATTATGAAATTTTTATTCAACCTCATGGAATTTTTATTCCAAATTGGCTTGCTGATATTTGGTATCTCTGGAACAACTGTTAGTTGAAGGCTACTAAATAAGCTTTATAAACTAATCTCTTCTATTTGAGCTCTTTAAAAAATTTCTAGTAAGTTTTTTTTTTTTTTTTTTTCAAGGAAGCTCTAGTCCAAGCTGACCTGGAATTCACTATGTAGTCTCAGGTGGCCTTGAACTCAGGGCAGTTCTTCTGCCTTTCTCCAAAAGTGCTGGGACTAAAGGTGTGCAACACCATGCCCAGCTTTTCTAGTAGGTTTTTTACCAAGTTAAAATGAGAATTTTATGATACAATTTGAGTTTTTTAGAAAGATGCAAAATTCAAACATAACATATGTAATATACATTTAGTTAGTAGTGTGTGTATGCTATTCCATTTGGCCACCTTAAAGTGACACACAGGTTATCTTAGTCCCCAAGAAATTAGTTGGCAAAGTACATGTTGTCATAATTGTTCTCATTTAATTGATGTTTGCCACAACTGTGGAGTCTTTGTTTTTATTAAAGTTTGTCTCAAATTTAATAGCAAAAATATGTACCTATGCTTTTAATTCCAAAGGCTAGAAATTCATGAATAAACAATTAAATGCAGTTAATAAGTACTGTTTTTAGAAGACAATTATGTGAGACTAGAATGGGAAACCAGAGTGTTGAGTTATGGGATGTCATAATTTATAATCTATAAGGCATTTATGAGTCATACTATATAGAGTAGGTAGTTTTGTTATTTTCAGTTAAAAATTGTTTTTGTTTTTGCTTGGGTCTTTTGACATGTTAATGTTTATAATTCTAAGTTTTAGTCCAAATTATAAGGTTTTTCTTAGCAGAACACTAATGTACTATATCATGTTTTTATTATATTTAAGGAATTTATATTGTAGGATTTTTGTAGCTAAGTGCATTTTAATAATTAATATAGATGAATATGAATAGAAGTATATACGTTATATTAATGAAGTGTGTTTTTGTTTTTCTGTTCAAAGCTGAAACTGTAATTTCTCCCTTAAATGTGAAGGCTACCTGGATCTGTATCCTTAGTCGTTCCCATCTGTTTCCTAATCTCCCTCTTCCACCTAACCCCAGCACTGACGTGAATCTTAGCTGAGTGGCATTAAGATGGTTCATGTCATTTTAAGTACTTGAATTCTTTAAAGTGCAGCTTTGAGTGGCATTTAGCAATTTTAACAGTGTCCAGCCTCAAATATTTTAGGAGAGGAAAGAAAAGTAACACATCCAGTGGAAATTGATGACATTTCAGGAGACAGAAGGTAATTATTAAAATTAGAATATTTAAAGTTTAAATAATATTTGGTGTTGATCAGCCCTGGTGCCCTGGAGCAGTAGCACTCTGGTGTTTATGAAAGTTGGCTTGGAGTGCTGGATCATGGCAGTAACTATGAGCCTGCTGCTTTTTTATATGACCTAGGCTTATGATAGGGGAGACGAGCAGCAGAATCAGTTGTAGAATAAGCAAAAAGGAAACAATCACACCTTGGCAGAAAGATGTAGCTTTTCCTTTATTTTTTAATTTTTTTGTACATTTTTATTTACTTATTTGAGAGTGACAGAGGGAGAAAGAGGCAGATAGAGAGAGAGAGAGAATGGGCACACCAGGGCCTCCAGTCACTGCAAACGAACTCCAGACCTGTGTGCCCCCTTGTGCATCTGGCTAACGTGGGTCCTAGGGAATCGAGCCTCAAACCAGGGTCCGTAGGCTTCACAGGCAAGTGCTTAACCACTAAGCCATCTCTCCAGCCCAGATGTAGTTTTTCATATCTACTTACACTTCTGATTTCAGCTACAGATACTTGTTTAACTTTTTTTAAATTTTATTTATTTGAGAAAGAGGAAAAGAGAGAGAAAGAGACAGATAGAGAGGGAAAATGGGCATACCAGGGCCTTTCAGCTACTGCAAACTCCAGACACATGAGCCACCTTGTGCATGTGGCTTACATGGGTCCTGGGGAATTGAACCTGGGTCCTTGGCTTTGTAGGCAAGTGCCTTAACTGCAAAGCCATCCCTCCAGCCATAGCTACAGATATTTCTAAGGGTAAAGAGGTCCTACAAAACTCAAAGTTCCAAATAGCTTGGAAGTAAGGAGAGTGTTAGTATAGTAAGGAGAGTGTTAGTATAGTGCTAAGCAAGCAGAGCAGACATTACCATAGAAATCAAACAGCTTCCTTTAGAATAAAAGACTGTACCCTTTCAGAAAAATAATTTTCTCTTATAATAAATTCTTTATTATTTTAATTAAGTATCTTGCAGTTATATTTATGGCTATGTAGTAAAGAGTGATTTAATATATTTGGTACTACTTGTTTGAAACTTGATTATCTCAGTTTTATAACTTGTTCCCTTTAAAACTATCACCCATGGAAGCTCTTTACTGTGAAGTTAACATGTATGTTTTTTGCTTGAACAAAAACAAGTTAGAACTTTCTGAGTGGATGTTTGTTCTATATGGCAAAGAAAATATCTTTTGGGGAAAGAATATTTTCTTATTTAAGAATAAATGGATACCCCTTTAGAAATTTTGGCTAATTCAAATAGGGCAAAAGCCTATGACTATTAAGAATTTATTGGTATAAGAGATAGATATAAGGCTGAGGAGATAACTCAATGGATAAAACATCTGCCACACAAGCCTGAGTACCTGAGTTTGTATCCTCAGATTCCATGTAAAGCCAGAAGACATGCAGTCTTTTGTAATCCCAGCATGCCCGCAGCAAGATGGGAGGTGGAGATGAGAATCTCCAGAAGCTCACAGAACAGCTAGCCTAGTAAATGTAGGTAGCAATGTACAACAGATGAGAGATCCTGCCTTAAGCAAGGTGGAAGACAAGGATTGACTCCAGAAAGTTCCTCTCACCTCCATGTGCACATTCTGATGCACGCACACACACACTGAGTATATTAAAGGCATTCATTTAAAGTTGTCACTTCATTTTTTTTGTAAACTCTAAGAGTATTATTTATTTTCTTGACAAATAATAATTACATCTATTTAGGGTATTTACCATGTTTGTTATATGTTCCTATGTGTAATTATTCAATCAATATTATTAACATATCTACCACTTTAGATATTTTCTATGGTAAAAATATTTGAAATCTACAATTATTAGCCTCATTCATATTGCATGCAATATATCTCCTGAATTTAACTGAAAATGTATACTTTGACATCCTGTTACTGGGGAGTTGAGATCCCCTGTGCAGGTTTTCAGTCTCATGCCAACTTCATTTCTAATATGAAAAACTTGCCATTTACTAGGTTTCTATAAGGTGAAAATTTTGAAATAATTATTTTTATATATTTTCAGCAATACGTCCTAAATTTACTGGAGTAAAAACGAATGACTTACCTCCCAAAGAGAATGTAAAGGTAAGTTAAATCTATCTCTAGCTTTATACATATTCTTTTCTTTTTTGGAAGTGCTAGGGATAAACCCAAGGCCTTGGACATGCTAGGCAAACACTTTACCAACTGAGCTACATCTACAATTCTTTAACATTATAGTTTAAAACCATATGTATGTTATACTTTACTGAAATAAGCTTTCCTTAAACCTTTTGGGGAAACTGGGGAGATTGCTCAGTGGGTAGTGTCTGCCATGCAGACATGTGAACCAACCTCTATCACCAGTGTAACATCCAGGCATGGGGTATATGTCTATAATCCCAGTGTAAGAGATGTGTCTTTGGGAGAATCCTCATGGCATGCTGCGTAGGTAATTGAGCTAAATTGGTGAGTTCTAGGTTCAGTGGGAGAAACTATCAAAAATAAGATGGAGATGAACTGAACATGACACCTGACATCAACCTTTTTGGCCTACATACACATGTGCATACATGTGGACACATACCTATACACACATATGGACATACACCTACACACTTAACCCACACTGCGTACAGTTATACACCATACACCAAGAAGAAAACCTTTGAGCATGGCTAGGCATAGTAGTATAACTATAGCCCTGTCACTTAGGAGGCAGGAAAAGGATGATCATGAACTTGAGGCCAGCTTGAGTTATATAGCCAGTCTTGAAAAAAAAAAAACACATTTGTATTATGTTTACATCAAAAAGTTGTTACTTTTCATCTCCTCAACTCAAGTTTCCAAAATCTAGGAGGTGAAAAGTAGGTAGGGTTTCTATAGCAATTAAGTTCATAAGTTTTGGCTAATTCTTGTAAGCTACATGATGACCAAGTTAACCATTGTTTATTAGTTGCCTCATCTATAAGAGATCTATTGTTATTTTGTGTGATTTAGGTAATATGTATTCAAAAGGCATGTGTAAACTATCATATGTTGGAGCTGGAGAGCCGGCTCAGTGGGTAAAGCGTTTGCTGTGCAGGCGTGAGCACCAGAGTTAGGACCCCAGCCCCAGCAGGAAGCCAGAGGCAATCACATGTTTTGTAAGCCTAGTGCTTTGACAGTGAGGGTTAGGGAAGAAGGACAGTCCCAGAACTTTCCAGATCAGCTAGCCTGCTGTGTGCTGCAGCAAACAACAAGAAACAACAGAAGGCAAGGACCAACACCCTGAAGTTGTCCTTTGATCCCCTACACACACATGCTCACTCACACGATGCACACAGCAGAAACCACACAGTAAACAACATGAGATGAAAGTTCTCGCTAATTTTTTGCTTACTTTTGTGTTCTACTCTTTATGATGCCTCTTGTGTGGTTAGAACTCTGAAAGATTATGTTATTTACCTTTGTCTACAGACACAGTCTTCTGTGCAAGACACAGCCTCTTCTGAACCTTGTGCTTCCCAGCAGACCACAAAGCCAAGTGGAGCACAAGCGAATCATCATCAACCCACATGTGAGCACCATGCTGTCAACCACCTGCACACTGTGGAGACCATGGCCCCTGTGCGGAGTCAGACACCCTCAGGTGAGAAGTTCACAAGTAAACAGCTGTGACTGAGAAACAGAGTCCCAAGCCTGTGTATGAGGTTACTACAGCCATTATCAATGTCACACATCTGAGAAATCCTGAAAAATCACCTAGTAAGGTCTAGGATAGACATGATCATTGAAGCACATTATTATAAATTATCTGCTTTATACCCATAAATATTCATTATAGCTATATAGCATATGTGTGTGTGTGTGTGTGTGTGTGTGTGTGTGTGTGTGTGATTTTTAAAAGCCTGTCCCTGTTCAAGCCTATAGTAGCAAGTTCTTAGCTTATGTTGGGAAATGCTGCTATAACAATGTCTGTGTTAGAATGGTAAGCTGCTATAAGAAAAAGGTATTTAGCAATGCTCTGGGTAAAAAAGCAAGTATATATCAAAAATTATGTCTTTTTAGAAGGAAATTATCATCAGTATGAGATGTTTCAGAATATTAAGTGGAATTAGGATTGAAAAGAAAGGATTAAAACTTGAAGTGTGAGGGCTGGATGGATGGCTTAGCAGTTAAGGCATTTGCCTGCAAAGCCAAAGGACCCAGGTTCAGTTCCCCAGGACCCACTTTAGCCAGATAGATGAATAAATGAACAAGGGGGCGCATACATCTGGAGTTCATTTGCAATGGCTGGAGGCCCCAGCATGCCCATTCTCTCTCTATCCCTCTTTCTCTGTCAAATAAATAAAAATAAAATACTTTAAAAAAAACCTTGCAGTGTGAGGCAGGAGAATCACTGTGAGTCCCAGGCCAGCCCGAGACTACATAGTGAATTCCAAGTCAACCTGGGCAAGAGCGAGACTGTACCTCAAAAAAAAAAAGCCCCAAAACTGAAAGTATGAAATGTTTTGCTTTTGCAAAGCTTTTTATGTTAGCCACTGGAGTTGAAATTACTATAGCAGAGAGGTAATAGAATCTGGATAAGAGCTTAGTTCTGTGGTAGTAGGTACCTTTAACAGAAAGTTGTTCTGAGTTTGGGTGGTTTTTTTTGGGGGGGGGGTTTATTTTTTTTGGTTTGGGTTTTTGGTTTTTTGAGGTAGGGTCTCACTCTAGCTCAGGCTGACCTGGATTTCACTATATAGTTTCAGGGTGACCTCAAACTCATGGTGAGCCTCCTACCTCTGCCTCCTGAGTGCTTGGATTAAAGGCGTGTGCCACCATGCCCGGCTATTCTGAGTTTTTTAATTCAATATATTAAATAGGCGTGGTATATTGTAGAATAATGGTAAAAATAACCTTATCTCTGGCCAGAGGGAAGAAAGATAATTAAAAACAATGGTGAAAATGCAAACAAGGTGTTTGTATTTTAAGAGAACACATGATCTGTAAATATACAAGAATTGAATACCTAAATTTTCATAAAGAAATCAGTGTGCTGTGTCATGTCAGGCTATATCTCCCCTGTAAAGAATATCACATAACATTAGGTAAAAATAATTTGGATGACACTGGAATTTGACTGTTCCAACAGTAGGTGGCACTGTGCCCAAGGGAAACTACAAATTCTATAAACTATAAAATTTACATAGCAATTTATTTTTCTAGAGTTTAATTTCAATGCGAATTAATTTTTAGTTTACCTTAGTTAATAATTATCTTAAATTTTAAACAATATTTTAGCATTAGTTCCCTGCAATCCTGACATCTATATCTCCATGTAAAATGGAAAGTTTTTCTCAATAAGATGAAGTTACACAAAAGATTGCTAAACTCATTGTTATAACTTACCATTTAAAAAAAATTTTTGTTTATTTTTATTCATTTATTTGAGAGTGACAGACAGAGAGAAAGAGGGAGAGAGAGAATGGGCACGCCAGGGCCTCCAGCCTCTGCAAACGAACTCCAGACGCGTGCGCCCCCTTGTGCATCTGGCTAACATGGGTCCTGGGGAATCAAGCCTCGAACCGGAGTCCTTAGCCTTCACAGGCAAGCGCTTAACCGCTAAGCCATCTCTCCAGCCCCAACTTACCACTTTTTATCTCATGAAATTCTCCACTAAATTTATATTGAATTTTTAAAAACAAATACTACTATTGTCTTACCAATATGAATTCATATGGCAAAAAAAGGTAAATCAGGAATTTTGCCAACTTGTAGGGAAAGTGAGCAATTTGTATAAGTGAATATAAAATGACTGACACTGTAAAAATAATATGACCTAAGAGGAGCAAAAGTGAAATGTTGCAAGGAGATAAAGAAGGCAGAATTACCTGACCTGTTTGCCAAGTGTGCATTTCCCAGAATAAGTATCATCGGACCTGAGCATTAGAGAAAAAAAGATTACTTCCCTATGTTTATTTAGGACTGACAGCCATTCCAAAAGGAAGGAACAGAATATGTATGAAGCTGTTTATGATTAGAGCTTTGGTTAGATCCACAGGAATGTGGGAAGATACCCATGGAATGGTAGAGGAGTTACAGATCAGACAGAACCTTGGGACCAGATTTGTGTCAAATAAATAATAAATATTTAAAAGTCATTTTATTTGTATGGTGTCTAACATGGAAGGAAATAGACAGAGACTGAATAAATGCAATTAAAATATTTACCTCATGTCATTGTAAAACTGTGTGCTTCTAGGTAACACTAAGCAAGTCTTGAATGGTCACACTGTGATGCTTACATCTGCCAATAATAACACAGCAGCGCAGGAACCAGAGTATCAAGTTCCTGTGCAGAAGGTAAAATGTTACTTTTTTCTCATAAATTTTGAAAAGGGGTTAAAGTTGAGAAGGAATCACAAGCGAGACTTTTTAGCCCTAATTTGAATAGGATTGTGAATCTCTAAGCCTAGTGCTTGGCTTCTAGATTTTCAGGAAAGCACATGAAAGCAGCACTTGTCTCCATGGTCTTCATGCGTGCGCTGGAGAATTCTGTAATGCTGGCATCTGCCTGGTGCCTCAGATCTTCTCCTTCCATTTTTGTACTATCGTGGTAGTCAGGGGCATGCATGCACACGTACTAGGTGTTGAGCCCTGGGCTTTCTTTGCACTAAACTACATATCCCTCGCTTTTGTCCCAGTTTTTAAAAAATGTGTCATAAAAACGTCCTTTAGAATCTACAGGAGGATTTCCTTGTGAAGTCTTGTGTATGCTTAATAGCATGCACAGATAGATCAGCATTCTTTCAACGTATCTTCTAGATGTTTGGGACACATTACATTTGTCATCTACTGTTGTTGCCATTTGAAACTAATTCTCAGGAATTATGAAGGGGAGATACATATGTGTGTGTGTGTGTGTGTGTGTATTGTTTTAAAGATATTTTCTTCCTTCCAAAATTTGATGTCTGTAGACAGACTGAATCAAATATTTATTTATGTTTTTATCTTAGGATATAAAGATTAAGAATGCAGACTCTTGGAAGAGTTTAGGCAAACCGGTGAAATCATCAAGTGTGCTGAAATCCTCAGATGAGCTTTTCAACCAGTTTAGGAAAGCAGCAATAGAAAAGGAAGTAAAAGCTCGAACACAAGAACAAACACGAAAACATCTGGAATATAATACAAAAGAACCAAAAGTATCCCAAGAAAATCAAAGGTCTGTAATGCACTGGATTAAAGAAGGTCTTGGGAGATATAGAGACATATTAAGTGATTGTCAAGTGACTGTGTTTCAGATAATTAATAGAACACAGAAAAATTATAAGACAAGTCCATGTTTTGGTATTTTTCCAAATGATAGTGTCTACTTGAAGAAGATAGAAATACTCAAATAATAAAGCTACTAAAGATACATATATTGTCAAATTATGACATTATTTCCCAAAAAAATATGTTTTAAGTTATTTTTTTCTGCATGTAGAAAGATAGTGCCGCACATGTTTAATCCCAGCACTCAGGAAGCAGAGGTAGGACGATCACTGTGAATTCAAAGCCAGCCTGGGACTACAGGTTAGCATGGGCTAGAGTGAGACCCTACCTTGGGGGAAAAAAAAAGAAAGAAAGATATTTAGTGATAGTTATATGTTTGTTTACAGTTTTCCAAGCCTCTTCTTTTTTGATGTTCATATTGATAACTGTGTAAAATTTGACATATCAAAAATAAAGTTAAAGGGCTAGAGGGATGGCTTAGCGGTTAAGGCATTTGCCTGCAAAACCAAAGGACCCAGGTTCTATTCCCCAGGACTCATGTTAGCCAGATACCTAAGGTGGCACATGCATCTGGAGTTCATTTGCAGTGGTTGGAGGCCCATTCTTTCTCTCTCCCTCTTTCTCTCTGTCAAATACATAAATAAAAATAAGTAAGTAAATAAATAAAGTTAAAGGAGCTGGAGAAATGGCTTAGTAAAGGGCTTTCCAAAAAAAAATAAAAATAAAATTGGGCTGGAGAGATGGCTTAGTGGTAAAGGAACTTTCCTGAGAAACTTAAGGACTCAGGTTCGATTTTCCAGATCCCACATAAGCCAGATGCACAAGGTGGCACATGTATGTGGAGTTTGTTTGCAGTGGCTAGAGGCCCTGGCATGCCTATTCTCTCTCCTCCCTCCCTCTCTCTGTCTCTAACATATATACATATATATATATATATTCTAAAAATAACTGTAGGAACCTGAGTTCAGATTCCCAGTATCCACGGAAATGCCCGGTAATCCCAGCACTCAGGAGGCTCATCCAGGAAGATCCCCCAAGTAAGGTGACTGGCTAGACTAGTTGAATCTGCAAACTCTTGCTAGCTTCAGTGAGAGATTCTGTCTCAATAAATAATAAGGTAGAGAATGGGCAAGACAGGCACCCCATGTGCCTTTGTCATTCATATACTCACACACCACACATACACAAAAAGTTACAACATAGTCATGACAGGAAGAAACCAGGTGCCTACTACATTGCTTTATATATTTTATTTATTTATTTGTAAACAGAGAGGGAGAAGTAGAGAATGGGCATGCCAGGGCCTCCAGCTGCTGCAAATGAACTCCAGATGTATGAGCCTCAGCGTCTGTTTTTTTTGTTTTTTTTTTTTTTTTGGGGGGGGAGGGTGTCCTGGAGGACTGACCTGGGTCATTAGCCTCTGTAGGCAAGCACCTTAACTGCTAAGCCATCTCTCCAGCCCCTGCTTTATATATATATTTTTTATTTTATCCTGTGTCTTTATGATAAGTTTTAAGGAATTTGAAACCTTATTTGAGCTTTAATATTTCTTTAAGGGAGCTTGGAAGTGGATTGATAATAGAAACATTTTCAAATCAAATGCAAAGCAAGTGCCATGGAGAAGAACAGAAAGAACTTCATCAGTCTTTGGAAGTTCAAGATCAAAGCAAGCTATGGCTTCTCAAAGACCGTAATCTAGCAAGGGAAAGAGAGCAAGAGCGGAGGAGGAGAGAAGCAGTAAGTGAATTTTAATTTACCAAATCTACCCTAAGGAAGGAAATCTTTAAAAGATCACTGCCTTTTATGTTCAAAAGATGAGATTCAGGCTCTAAAGTCACAACTTAAAATAACAATGTTATTGTCAAGAGGCAACATAATTTAGTACTGACATAACCATGGGGCCACTAGACTGCCTGGGTTCAGATTCTGGGTTCTGCTATTTACTAGTCTTCCATCTATTGGCTACTTATCTAATCTCTCAGTGGACGTGATTTCTTCATTCTTGAGTGGGGAATAATAATACCTGTCATTTCACCTGCTAGGGTGAAATGAATCATCGTGCATTAAGCAAATGAGAAAATGCCTGTTGTTCCCTGCTAGGGTGCTTTAATCCCACTTGGGTTTTTACACATGTGTGAGCTTTCCTGAGGGCCAGGCCAGCTGATTGACAAGCTTACTTGGATTAACACCTAAGGAAAGGGCCAGTAGTAATATGTTTTTGTAATGTTATGTTTTGGGTAGCTTAAATTGTCCTGTCTCCACCATGGAGAAAGAAATTCAGTTTGTGCCCTTATCAGTATGTTTATTTAATACAATATATTGAACAGAACCAGGTGGCATTTTATGAGAATTAAAAAATTATATACAGTCTTATCTTAAAAATTATCTTAAATAATTTATACATATTTTGTATGATCCTTTTAGAAATGTTATAATCATTTTAAATAGCTATAATAAAAGTATATATGTGTATATATATATATATATCAATTAATTTAAATGTTTTCTTTTTTTACAGATGGCTGGTACCATTGATATAACTCTTCAAAGTGACATTATGACAATGTTTGAAAACAACTTTGATTAAGACTCAGATTTTAAATTAACTGTCAACTTTAAATTGATGATACAAAGATTTTTAAAATGCATATGGTAAAAGAATTGCTTTCAGAAACCAAGATAACCATCATATATTGTATTTTGACTGCTCTAAAATGATTAAACACATTTCACTTACATTTTTAATAGCTACATGTTCAGTTTTAATGACATAATTTATAAGAAAATTTAAAATTTGGGATCTCCAAAGTAAATAGATTTTATTTGTTCTACAAAAGATTGTCAACTATGGTAATATAGGGCCTCATCTAAGCAAATAAAAAAGAGCCCGTAATTGTTGAAAAAAAGTATATAAAAGTATATAAAAAGCATTTCCTGAGTTTTTAACTTATTGTTTTATGATGTTTTTATTTGTATTGTGTTTTCTGAGGCTGGCTTCAGTCTCACTGTGTAGCTCCGATGCCTCTGACTGCCTGATCTTGCTTCTGTTTCCCAAGTGCTGGGGCGACAGGTGTGCGCCACCACACCTAGCTGCCTGTGGAACAAGAGCTATTCAGAGCTTCTAACAAATAATGATTCCTTGAGTATCAGGTTGCATAAGACTGCTAGTTCTGTGTTTAGATTTTGTTGTGACAGCTTAAAGGAATATTGCCAGCCACTTGAAAGATGTTTAATTTGAAGTAAAGTAACATGCATAATGTTAATTATGTATGCACATTTCTATAGGAATCTACCAGATACTCCTTTTTTGTTGTTTTTTTCAAGATGTAGTGTCTCACTGTAGCCCAGGCTGACCTGGAACTCACTCTGTAGTCCCAGACTTGTTTTTACTAGGGTTTTTTGTGTTTTTTTTTTTTTCTGGTTACCCAACACTTCTTAACATATACATGTGATTAGAGTGAATGTTTAATTTTACTTTATTCCCTAAATTTTCTGTAAAACACTTTAGTCATTTTAAGTTGCAATTATGTATAAATCATGTACATTAGTTTCTTGTATGTAAGATTTTTGAATTCTTAAAATGTAACATGATTTAGTCATTCTGATATTATGTAAAGAAACATTTAAAGTATGTAAGCAAGGTAGTATCTGCCTATAGTCCCAGTACTTAGGAGGCAGAGGCAGGAGGTATTGCCACAAGTTCAAGGCCAGTCTGGTTTACATAGTGAATTTCAGACTGCTAGGGCTGCATGTAGGAGCTACATAGGAGATAGTCCCTGTCTCAAAAAAATAAAAGTTTTAATGTGTGTGTGTTGTGTTTTTAGAAATAAAATAAAAGTTGTATTGCCTTTATGAAGCAGACGGAATTAAAGTGACAACTGTTTTTATTCCACTGTACCTTCTTTTTTTTTTTTTTTTTTTTTTTGAAACAAAGTCTTTATGTAGCTCAGGCTGGCCTCAACTCCTTTCCAGGACTCGGTAGATGAAGGGAAGATCAAGAGCTTAAGGTCATCTTTCCTTCCCCTCCCAAGTCCTGAGATTGTAAGTGTGTGTCATCACACCAGTTTATGTGGTGCTAGAGATTAAACCTTTGGCTTAGTGGACGCTAGGACAGAGATCTACCAGCTGAGCAACATCTGAATCCCCATTATGCCTATTTTAAGAAAAGAAGTTAGTACATTTAACCTTTGTGGTGTTGTTTTCCTAAAAGAACATATATAGTATAAAGGATTACGGAGAACTGTGTTATAGTTGTCATGTTTAGACTAGCCAACCTGACAGTTTATTCTTAGTTTGTCAGCAATCTGATTACATTGTACACTTGGTTGAAGTCTGTTTGGAGAAAAGTACTGGTGTATAATGATCTTTCTTTTATTATGCCTTTTGTGAAAGAAAAAAAATTAAAGATTGAGTTCTCTTAACTTTCATCCATGTGACTCTCTTCAAAGTAAAACCTGGCTTTGTGAGGGCATTTTTTCTGCCCCATTGCTCATTGTTCTCCAGCTCCTAAAATCTTCCCAATGTGTTCTTGGGACATTTTGAAAAACCATCATTCCTACAGAGTCCACATTCTTGCTTGTTTTTCTTGTGTCCCACTCCTCCACTCTGCTCTTTTCTGTTCAGGAAGTATGGTCCCTCAGTCAGCCATATCTGCTTGATCTGGGAAGTGGTACAGTAATCAGCTTTTGAATACGCCTTCCAAGTAATGTTCCAAACAGCTGACTCCATTTCATTCCTTGGCCTCCCTTAGTACTTTCTTCTGCCTTGTCTTACCTTTGTAGAGCCACTTTCAGACCATCCTTTTTCCCTCTTCGCTAAAATCCCTGCTTTCATCTTTTAAGTCATTAAACTACACAGCCCACAGTCATCTCTCATCCCTGGTTCAGTCCTTTTTGTTCACAGACTCTAGGCTCTATCTTTATTTCTCTGTAGGAGATTCTTCTCTGCTAATGGTCTTGATTAGCAAGATGAGCTTGAGCCATCCTCAGTCTCAGCTTCAAACATCTTATTCTCTCACTTCTCCTGTTTCCAGTTTACTTTGTATGTGGAAGAGAGTGATTATGTCACCACAGTTGTTAGGGGAGAGCCTAGGCCACAGCAGCCCTAAGAAGCAGTAAGTCCTACCACTTGTACTCAATGGGCTATTTAAACAGACAAATAAAAGTGATTCAATGTGGCCATGTTGGGAAGAGGAACAAATAAAGAGGTGCAGTGACCCCCAAGTCCATCTTTGCAGTCCTGACATGAGGCTCGGTTCAGATAGAAGAAAAGAGGCTTGCCCTGTGTGACTTAGCAGTCCTGGTCAAGGTGGGGTCCTGCCCATCTTCACTGCCTGTGCTGCAAGCCACTCTTGACAAGTGCTCAGAGCTCTGTGAAATCCCTCTAGGACACAAGTTCTCCCTTGGGCTGGCATTCAGCTTCAGCCTTTTCTGTTTCCCAGCATGAGACTCCAATTGTTGGGGGTCCATTGTTTCAATAGTCCAAGAGACAAAGAGAGGGACACAAGTATCTCTAAAGAATATCTTCCTTCCTGCCATGGTGGTTATATAACTTTTCCTTTATACTGTGTGGATATTCTGCCTTGTTTAAGAATTTACCCCACATCAAGGTGATAAGATTCTCATGGAGTTTTGCATTTAAAATTAAGATTCCATAGTTACTATACATACATATATGTATGTATGTGTGTGTGTGTGTGTATGTGTGTGTATATGTATGTATGTGTGTGTATATATATATATATATATATATATATATATATATATATATATTTTTTTTTTTTTTTTAATTTGATACAGAGATGGGGAGAGAGAATGGGCGTGCCAGGGCTTCTAGCTACTACAAATGACCTCCAGACGCCTGCACCACTGGCTTATGTGGGACCTGGAGCATCAAACGTGGGTCCTTAAGCTTCTCAGGCAAGCACCTTAACCACTGAGCAATCCCTCCACACCCTACATATATATATATTTTTTTTAATTTTTATTAACATTTTCCTTGATTATAAAAAAAATCCCATGGTAATTCCCTCCCCCCCACACACACTTTCCCCTTGGAAATTCCATTCTCCATCATATCCTAAATATATTTTTAATCTATGATATTAGTTCCTTCTTTCCAAATGAATTGTTCTTGGTACTACCACAGTTTATTTACTGAATGGCATAACTGTTACTGCATAAGATTTATAATCACTGTGTCTAATTGGTTAAATAAACTCTAATACTATTAGATTTATTAGTGAAATTGCAGAAGATTTAATGGCTTATCAATTTACTTTAAGTTTTACAAATATACTATGCATGGTCTTCTACTCCAAAATTAGATGGCAGCAGAACAGTAAGCAACCAGGACGGTGGGACATCCTGGAAGTCAGATGCCTAAAGACACGTTAGTGTGCTGCCTGAGCCATGTGCCAGTGATGTGGGGAAGAACTCAAGGAAGGTCTTCAAGAGGCTAAAGGTCCCTTGCTAGCTAGAGGCAGAAGCAGGATCACCACAGATTAAATTCACCTACCACCAAAGATAAAATACACACACAAACACAGAGAGAGAGAGGGAGAGCGCTGGGTTTTCAGTGCAAGAGGCCCTGGTGCACTCAAAAGCATTCATTCAATCTCATTAACTCCCCTCTCCTTAAGATTAAATAAAGGTCTTAGCAAATAAATAAACCAAGCAGGCCACAATGAATGGAAACAGAAACAATGACATACTCTCACTCCACTGTCCCCATGGCTTCGATACCATGCCTAATAAATAATCCAGGTTTGATTACCCAGTATCCACATAAAGGCATATGCACAAAGTAGCACATGCATACGGGTTAATTTGCAGCAGCTGGAGGCCCTGTCACAACCATGTTCATTAATATTATCTCTCTTTCTCTTGTCTGTTTACAAATGAATAATAAATATTTTGAAAAATATTGGCTGGAGAAACGGCTTAGTGGTTAAGCACTTGCCTGTGATGCCTAAGAACCCTGGTTCGAGGCTTGATTCTCCAGGACCTACATAATAAGCCAGATGCACAACGGTGCATGTGTGTGGAGTTCGTTTGCAGTGGCTGGAAGCCCTGGCGTGCCCATTCTCTCTCTCTCTCTCTCTATATATATATATATATATATATCTGCTTGTCACTCTCAAATAAATAAAAATGAACAAAATTTTTTTTTTAATTTTGAAAACTAGAAATAAGACTTTCTTGGCAGTAAATGGACAAAGCTGGAAAATGAAACTTCAAGGAAAGAAAGTGGTTAAATAGACTTACAGAGCTCAGTGAAGAGGTTAAAACATATCAAAGGTAAGAGGGAAGTAATGAGCTAACTGCGTGTGTAGCTCATGGGTAGCATACACAGAGCCATGAGTTCAAATCTCCAGCAAAAAACACACACACTAGAAGATACAGACAAGCATATTGACTGGGATACGACACAGAAGGACAACAAAGGAGAGTGTAATCAAGGTGTTAAGATGTTAGAGTAGGGCTCAGCAAACTATGGCCCACAAGTTAGATCCAGCTTGCTGCCTGGAATGAAGCTCAGTCAGAACACAAGCACGTGCATCTATTCTTGTATAATGCCCAAGGTCACTTTTGTGCTGTAGGGATGGGGTCCAGTAGTTTTGACAAATTGTCCTCAAAACAAAAATATCACTTGAGTTCTTACTGAGGAAGTGTCAGAAGTGATGCCAACCATGGAAGCTATAGGATAAAGTAAAAGTCTTAACATATATCTAATAAGAAACCCTGCACCCAACCAGAGTGAAGGAGATCATTATTTTAAACAAACAATAGTGATGTTTTCAAACCTGGCATGGTGGTTACACTTGTCCTAATATTCAAGAGTTAGAGGCAGGAGGATCAGCAGTTCAAAATCATCCTGGACTATAATAGCTAGCTCAAAGCTAGCCTGAGTTACATGAGATCCTGTCTCAAAGATAATTATGACTTTCTTAAAATCGAGAAAAAAATGAATCATATATGTCTGTGGCTTTATGTGGATACTGGGGACTTGAACCCGGGCAGTCAGGCTGTGCAAGTAAACACCTTTAACCATTGAGCCATCTCTCCAGCCCCACCCAAGACATTTTTCAATGGCCAGCACTACACCATAAACAAAATTTTGCAAGCAAACAAGGAAAGGATCTATTTTGATTTTACCAGATGGAAACGAATTATCAGCAACAACCAGCAACCATGGGATTAGATTTTCATAGTTTTGAGAGAAAGAAAATAGCTTAGAATGTGAAGTCTTTTAGGGGGCTGTGATTTTTTTTTTCCCAGAATTGAGCAGATATTAATCATGCAGTTTACTTTCTCACTGGGAGTCTATAGTTAGCTTTTCTTGGCTGCAGTTTGTCTTATGATAGTGCCCCCTTTGGCACACTGGTTATCAGGAACAGTGTAGCTTAATCATGTCTTTTCATTAGCAGGTTGTGCATATGTCAGCATACAGTTTCTTTGCACCCTTTTCTGAACTGTTTGCCACAGGAGCATTTGTGTAATTTAAGTTTTTGAGTGAAGGAAGGAAAATGGCAGGTTTCTTCCACATTATAGTTTATATAGGTTAATTTTCTAGCTCCTGTGACAGAAGACCTGACAAAAGCACCCTAAGGAAAGATCTTAAGAACAGGTATTAATAGAAAGAGAGGTGTTCAGAAAAATACATTCCAAGTGTGAATGTGAGCTTTTCAAGAGAGAGTTAAGTGTCTTAACTAATAGCCAGATATACATACCATTTTAGGTTGTAACCTAAAGGTTGCTAAGAAACTTTCCCCCTTCCTCTTACTGGATTACAATCTGATGAGATAAAATGGACCATATGAGTTGCACAAGGATATTAAGATATGTCTTTAACTGTAAATGGGGTTGTTCATGAGATTCTTAAAAAATTGCAGGTTTGCAGATGCAGGTTTGCATCTGGGAAAGGAGAAAGTCTATCTACGCTTAGCCCTTAAGCATAATTCATTGCTATTTTAACATTTGTATTTGAATATATATGCCTACACATGTGTACACACACACACATACATACATACATACATACATACATACATACATACATACAGAAACATTGTATCCATGTTGGCAACCTCCATAGAAAATGTTTTCAATTCCCAGCTGGGGAGAGGCTCTGACAAGACTCCAGAATAAGAGATTCCTTTCTCTTCACTGTTGTTATCTTGCCTCATGTGTGTATATATACATAACAACCTGCATTTCATTCAGTATGCAAAACTTAAGGTTGGTCATGAAATTAAAAATAAAATGTAAAACTATAAAACTTAAAAGTCTCTTGGCCAGGCAAAAGTTTTAGGTGACATCAAAAGCAAGATTAATAAATGAAATAATTGAACTCATTAAAGTTAAGCCTTTTTAAAAAATATTTTTGTTTGTGAGCAGAAGAAAAGAGAGAATATGAATGAGAATGGGCACGCCAGGGCCACTTGCCTCTGCACACGAACTCCAGATAGATGCACCACTTTGTGCATCTGGCTTACCTGAGTACTGGGGAATTAAGCCAGACTTTGCAAACAAATATCTTCAAACTCTGAGCCATCTCTCCAGCACAAGTTAAACCTTTTTTTTTTTCTGAAAAGACAAACCATAGACTAAGAGAAAATATTTGCAAACAACATTATGTACAGAAGGCACTTGTAACCAAAAATTATTTTTTAAAACTACCAAAGTCAATTGTATGGAAATCTAATTAAATAAAAAAAGGGGGAGTAAAAAGGTTTGGGGCTTTACCTCTGTGCCAACTCACTCAGGCCTAGCACTCATTCAGAGGCCTTGGATTCAGTCAGTAGGGATGAGAAACAGACTGTCAAAGAAGAGTATGTGGGAGTGACAGGTAAGCACATAGAAGATGCACAGTATCGTCAATGACCATGCTACTCTGAACATGCCCTAAAACTGAAGCTAAACAGCACGGGGCCTGGTAAGTACTTGGCTGAAAGATGCTCACCAGTATTAGTCATTAGCACAATGCAAATTAAGGGTTTTTCTATGAACAAATTAGCATATAATGAGCTTCGTTATCATACATATGTGTCATTATACTGTTCTCATTTGTCCCCCTGCCCTCTTCTGTGCCCCCCATCCTCCTCCTGATGTTTCCTTACCCCCCCCCAGACAGTGTCCCCTTCTGTTGCAAATTAAGTGTTTGTTGAGATATCACTACATACCTGTGGAATGGCTGAAAGTTAAAAGATTTTTTTTTCTCCAATACCCAGTACTTTCAAGAATGTGACCTTATGTACTTATTCTCTCATATAGCTGGTGTGATTGCAGTGTGTAGCCACGTTTTGGTACTAGGGGTTGAGCTCAGACCCTACCACTACCCTTTCATTTAGCCTTGTGCACACTTTATAAACCAGTGTGATGCTTTCTTATAATGTTAAAAGTACACTTACCACCCAATGCTACAATGCCATTTCTAGGTGTTTGTCCAAGGGTGATTTTTTTTTTTAAATGTTAGGGCTGGAGAGAGAGAGCTTAGAGGTGAAAGGTGTCTGCTTGCAAAGCCTACTGGTCCAGGTTCTGCTCACTAGTGCCCATGTAAAAGCCAGATGCACAAAGTGGTACATTCATCTGGAGTTCATTTGCAATGGCAAGAATCCCTGGTATGCTACTTCCGTTCAAAAAAGAAGAGAGAAAAAAAAACACACCACTTTTTGCTTTTTGTTTTATTGAGGTTAGGGTCTCACTCTAGCCCAGACACACTGGAACTCACTCTGTAGTCCACGGTGGCCTCAAACTCATAGAGATCTTTCTACCTCTGCCTCTTGAGCATTGGGATTAAAAGTGTGTGCCACCATGCTTGGCAATAAATCTTTTGTTAAATATTCACGCACAAACTATGTTCGGTGATTCTTTAGAGTAGATTAGTTTATAACAGCCTTAAACTTTAAAATAATAATAGGCTGGAGATGTCTCTGTGGTTCAAAGCAGTTGCTTGCAAAGCTTGACGGCTTGGGTCTGATTCCCCAGTAAAGCCAGATACACAAAATGGTGCATACATTTACTTGCAGGGGCAAGAGACCCTGGCTCCCACATTCTCTCTCACTCTTTCTCTCTGTGTCTCTCATTCTAACCCTCCCTCCTTGCAAATAATAAAATATTTTAAATGAAAATATAATTATTAAATTTCCTTAACTAGGGACCTGGTAAACAATTATAGGAAGGAACGCAGGGAAGGAAGAAAGGAGGGAAGAGAAAAATAGGGATGAAGGGAGGGAGGGAATGAAGGAAAGAAGGGAGAAAAGGAAAGAAGAAAGATGGGAGGGAGGGAGGAAAATAGGAACAGAAAACAGACCAAGGCTCCCAGGAGCTTGCCTTGGTCTAAAGTGCCTATTTGCCATTTTCTAGCTGGGCTGATTACCTTGAACCTAGTTGAACTTTAACATTTTCAAAAGTGTCAGGAAAACACAAAATAACAGTAATTTGGTACCAAAGTCATCTTCTGCCCCTCCCTCTCCGCACCCCATCTTTGGTCTAGCAAAGGGCCTAGGGTCACCCCGCCTGTTAGCTGGGCAGTGGAGCGTGGGTCCCCGGTCAGGACCACCGCGGCCCTTCCGCGGATCCCGGGATGAGACGTCTGGAGAGGGTCGCCGGCTGCTTGCTCCGTTTCAACGCTTCCCCTCGGCGGAGCGGGGCCGGCGGCCGGCGCCCACCCTGGCTGGCCTGGGCCCGGGCCCGGCGGCCGGGGCGCGCGGCGAGTGTGCGGGAGCCCGCGGCGGGGACCCGGATCGCGGGCCGCGGGACGGGGGAGGCGCGCGCGGGGCCGGCGGCGGCGGCGGCATCCCGGGAGCGGGCCTGACGCTGCGCGGCGCGGCGCTCGCCCGGCTCCCGGCTCCCATGGCGGGGCTGCGGGACCGCCTGCCCCGCCTGCTGCCCGCGCTGCGCGCCCTGCTCTACTGGGCGCTGGTCTACGGCTACTGCGGGCTGTGCGCCGCCGTCCAGCTGCTCAAACTTGTGCGCTGCGTGGTCGGCCAGGGGCCCGCGCAGACCTTCCGCCGCGCGGCCCGCGAGCAGCCCCCCGCGTGCCTGAACGACCCCTCCCTGGGCACCCACTGCTACGTGAGCATCAAGGTGAAGGCCGGCGGGCCTGGCGATCTCGGGAGGGCACGGGACCGGACGCGGCCCCGGGGAGCGCGGGGCTCCGGGCGGAGCCGGCTCAGCGACCCCTAGTGTCCGCGGTGGGGGACGGGGACGACCCCGAGGGGAGGCAGGAGAGGCGACGGGGAGAAGGGGTTGGAGGAAGGACAGAGAGAGATTCCGCCCTGCGGGCGCCTTAGGTGTTTCTGAATGTGTCGTTTCTCGAATCGGGATTCTCTTGTCTCAGCAACTCAAGAGTAATCCTGCTTGCGGTCCCTCGGTCACCTTTTTGCCCTCCAGGGTTCAGAACAGCTGTCTGGTCATTCTTGGCAATGGCCTTGCTGTGTCTCAGGAGGCTGGGCTTGCCCAAGTTTTGAAATAGAGCAGACAGAAGAAATCTTTGGAAACTAGAAACTGATGGTGGTCGCAGGTGACCTAGGGCGCATGAAACAAGAACCGGTGTGTGTTTAGGAGCCAGGACGGCAGTGGGAAGTCAGGGACCAGAGGAATGCTCATCACGCAAGCGTCAAGCCCGCACGCACCCCGGCTCGGGGTCCACGCTTGTCCCAGCTTCGCTCACAGCCCACAGATATTCTATTTCCTGATGCTCCAGGAGGCGAAGGGACTAGTTCCTGTGATACACCTACAGTCTGACTCACAGGCCCTTCACAAGCGTGCGAGGAGGTATTTATGTCGCTGAGTCCTGACTAGCAGCTACGCTTCAGAAAGGCAAGAAGAGCCCGCAATAGGTGTCAGAATTAACTGAATTAATCTTTTCCCCAAAACAAAAATTCAAGCCAAACAAACTTGGAAATTAGTACAATTTATTATTCTAAATTCATGTACTGGCACATTGGTGCAATAAAGTATTTCTTTACTAAATCCAGCCCAGTGCCATAGCTTTTCTTCTTCCAAGACTCACCGCCAGAGGAAAAGAAGAAAAGAAAGGAAGAAAGGCAAAGGAAGGAAAGAAGAAAGAAAGAAAGAAAGAAAGAAAGAAAGAAAGAAAGAAAGAAAGAAAGAAAGAAAGAAAGAAAGAAAGAAAGAAAGAAAATGAGAGAGGAAGGGAGGGAGGGAGAGAGAGAGAGAGAGAGAGGAAGAAGGGAAGGAAGTGAGAGAGGAAGGGACAAAGGAAGGAGAAAGAAGGAGGGATGACTTAACAGTTAAGGCGTTTGCCTGCAAAGCCAAAGGACCCAGGTTCGATTCCCCAGGACCCACATTAGCCAGATGCACGAGGGGGCCCGCGCGTGCGGAGTTTGTTTGCAGTGACTGGAGGCCCTGGCACGCCCATTCTCTCACTCTTTCTCCCTCTTTCTCTATCAAATAAATAAATATTTAAAAAAAGGAGAAAGAGGAGGGGAAGAAAGCAAGCTAGTTAAAGGCAAAGTTGCATTTGCAAACCGTCCAACTTGAGGACTAAACATAGCTTATGAGTTATTTGAAATTCCTTATAATGTCTTTCCTCTTCCCTACAAATGTAGAACCAAAGGATGGAAAAACATTGTCCTAGGAGCTAGAACAAGTTGGGGCTTCTAGTTCCCTAATCACTACCTTACTTCCCAAGCACTATTTATTTATTTATATTAATTAATTAATTAATTAATTTGAAGGAGAGAGGGAGAACGGGGTACACCAGGGCTTCCAGCCACTGCAAACAAACTCCAGATGCATGAACCCCCTTGTGCATCTGGCTTACATGGGGTCTGGAGAGTTGAACTAGGATCCTTTGGCTTTGCTGGCAAACGCCTTAACCACTATGTCATCTCTCCAGCTCCCTATTTATTTATTATTTAGTGGCGCAAGGGATAAACCCAGGATTTCAGGCATACTAGGCAAGTACTCTACCACTGAACTGCTCTCTCAGCCCTCCCAACCACCTTTATGACCTATGTTTACATCTTTGGGCTGTTTTCCTAAATGTGGCTTTTTATTTGTTTTGAGGCATGATCTCACTGTAGCCCAGGCTGACCTGGAACTCATGGTGATCCTCCAACCTCAGCCTTCTGAATGCTGCAATCATGAGCATGAATCACCACACACCTGGGTCACATTTCCTAAATGTGTAAAATGACCCTTAGGACACTTCCACAAGCCAATTGCTTGGGTGGCCTGGACACAAATCCAATGTCCGTGTTCAGCTTGTAGTTCTAAGGTTCTTCCAAGCTTTCAGACTGTGCACTTTCCTTTCTCGCTGTCTTCTCCTCTGTTGCTTGTTTAGTGTATGCTGTTGCTCTCCCCTCATTTCCATTCCTTTCATTTTCCTTGGGCTGCCTCATCTCCCATGTGCAGAGTGAAGTCTTGAGTAATCAGTGTTTTCTGCTTTCAGAAACGCACACTGACATGGTGAGAGGGGCAGGCAGCAAGGGGAGCCGTACATGCAACACTCAAAATAAAAATGTGGGAAGGAGACACCTAAAAAAAAAAAAGAGAGGGAGGTGTGAATCATGTAACGGCTGGTGCAGCTTCTGACGATCAAGCTGAGAAACATCCATGACGAGGAGGGAAACCTAGCAGGAATTTCCATGCAGGCCTGAATTATTTACGTGTCCTGCAAAATTCAAGATGAAATGTGACACATCAATACAACGAAAGCTACAAATTGTGACAGTGCTTCAGAAACTCAAAATATAGAAATTGGCCTTAGAACAAAAAGGGAAGGAATTATGTAGCGAATGCCTGCCACGGTGATTAATCATATATCCTATTGTTAGATCATGTTTTTAAAAATATTTTTTTCTTTTAAAATATTTTTTTCTTTATTTCATTCTTTAAAATACTTTATTATTTTTTTTCTTTATTTGAATGGGCATGAGAGAGAGAAAATATGGGTGTACCAGGGCCTCCAGCCACTGCAAATTAACTCCAGACATATGCACTACCTTGTACATCTGGCTTTATGTGGGTACTGGGGAACTGAACTTGAGTCTTCAGGCTTTGCAGGCAAGTGCCTTAACCAATGAACCACGTCTCCAGCCTTCCTTTATTTCTTGATGTTAAAATAATTTCAATATTTTTAATGAAATAGAAAAGTTAAATGTATTAGTTGGACAATGCTCAATATCACTAAAATTCCATTTTCAGGATTCAGGCTTAAGATTTCATTATGTTGCTGCTGGAGAACGAGGCAAACCGCTTATGCTGCTGCTCCATGGATTTCCCGAATTCTGGTAAACGTACCAGCTTTCTCTTTTTCTTTTGCATCAACACTTAACTTACTGGCTTAGTCTGTTCTGTGCTGCTATAAAAGACCCCCACAGACTGGGTATATTCCCTCAGGTCTGGAGGCTGGAAATCCAAGATCAAGTCACTGGTATAGGACATCATCACATAGTGGAAAGATCAGAAGGTGAAAGAGGGCAGATTCATATTGACATATGTATTAGTTCCATGAGTGCAGATTTCTCATGGGCTAGTCACTTTTTATCGTCCCATTCTATTGTTATTGTTGTTGCTGTTGTCATTATTGTTGTCGTTTTGGTGTGTGTTTGACGAGTGCAGGCCCGGCTGTACGCCCTTGCTGTGGTGTTTATGTGGCGGGCAGGAGATAGCTTTCAGGTTGGTCCTTGCCTTCCATCTTGTTTGAGGCAGGGTCTCTTGTTTACTGCTCTGGGCGGAAGGGCGGGGGGTGTCTGGGAAAGTCTCCTCTCTCAGCCTCCCTTCTGTGTTATTTTTGTTTTGTTTAGTTTTTTGAGGTAGGGTCTCATTCTAGCCCAGGGTGACCTGGAATTCACTACGTAGTTTCAGGGTGGCATTGAACTCACAGTGATCCTCCTACCTCTGCCTCCTGAGTGTTGGGATTAAAGGTGTGTGCCACCTTGCCCAGCTAACTCCTTCTTTTTTGTAAAAAAAAAAAAAATTAAAAAAAAAATATATGTGTGTGTGTGTGTGTGCGCACGCGCGCAGAAAGAGAATGGATGTGTATGCCAGAGCCTCTTGCCACTGCAAACAGATTTTAGATGCATGTGCCACTTTGTGCATCCGGCTTATGAAGCAGTTTTTTTTTATGTGAAAGAGCAAGAATGACTGTGCACACATGCACTCTAGAAAGAATTGGTGTGCCAGGACATCCAGTCACTGTATCAAACTCCATATATGGGGAATTGAACTCCTGCAACCAGACTTTCACAGACTTTCAAAACAAGTGCCTTTGACCATTGAGCCAGCTCTCCAACAACCCCCCCCCCCGCCACCATTTGTTTTTGAAGCTTGAAATATAGTTCAGCATTAGAGCTTGGTTTCATTCACAGCAGAAAGAAAGGAAGGAAAAGAAAGTTGACTCTCCCTTTCTCTTTCCCTATCTCTGTATCTGTCTATATCTAATCTATATCTACCTATTTATATCTAATCTGTATTTACCTATCTATATCTAATCATCTGTATCTAATCTAGATCTAATCTATATCCATCCATCTATATCTATCTATCTATCTATCTATCTATCTATCTATCTATATGTGTATATATATGATTTATATCTGATCTATCTCTATCTGTATAGTTGAATCCAAGTCTTGCATGTAGCCTAGGCTGACAGGGAGCTCATGATCCTTCTGCTTCCTCAGGCCTCTTGAGTGCTGGGGTTGCAAGTGTGCACCTGACAGGTTCTAACTTCTTTTTTTGAGATTAGAAAAATACCTTTTACAGACACACAAAGGTGAGCAAGCACAAGGTCGCACATGCCCACTAGGTGGCACAAGCTTCTGGTGTTGGATTACAGTGGCTGAGGCCCTGGTGTACCAATTCTCTCTCTCTCTCTCTCTCTTTCTATAAAAAGTAAAATAAAAAATATTTTAACAAAGTATCTTTTAATGTTTTAAATTTCTGAACCATTATGAAGCAATTTTTTTTACGTGAAACAGCAAGAATGAGTGTGCACACATGCACTCTAGAAAGAATTGGTGTGCCAGGACATCCAGACTCTGTAATCTAACTCCATATATGCGTGCCACCTGTGTCCATGTGCGACCTTGCATGTTTGTGTCATCTTGTATATCTGGCTTACATGGGATCTGAAGAAGTGAACATGGGTCCTTAGGTTTCACAGGCAAGTGCCTTAAACACTAAGCCATCTCTCCAGCCCCTAAATCAGTTTCTATAGAGCCATTGTTGTGGAGAAAATACAGCATTGGGTGAGGAAGGGAGATTCCAAAACACCACAGACTTGGAGTACTTGTTGTCAGGAAGCTTTTGGTGAGGCAGAAATGAAGGCAGAGAGACTTTAGGAAATAAAATGTATTGCTTCCCGTGTCCATAGCTTCAGGCTCATGTGGATTGGGAGATATCAAAGACATAAATTTTTCACAGTAAGATGAAAACCTAAAGCCAAAAATACACAGTATTTGTTATTTAGTCTGCTTATTCTGCTATAATAAGATAAGTAAAATGAGAAATTCATTTCCCACAGTTCTAGAGGCCAGAATGTCCAGGACCAAGGCCTGGCAAGTTCAGTGTCTGCTGAGGGCTCAGCCTCAACTTCCAAAAATGGTGTCTAGATGCCAGGTCTTTCAGAGGGAGCAAATACATGGTCAAGGTATAGAAGGTCATAAAAGGGCCCAGCTACCTTATATCCCTTTTCCCAGGGTGCTAACACTTCTGATGGCTCTGTCCTCATGATTTAATCGCTACCCAAAGGCCTTTCTTTTTTCAATTTTTATTTATTTGTGTGTGGGGGGGGGATGCCAGGGTCTCCTGCCATTACAATGCCACATACATTCACCACTTTTTGCATCTGGCTTTGTGTGTGTGGTTGGGAATAGAACTTAGGCAGGCAGGCTTTGCAAGCAAGTGCCTTTAACCCAAGAGCCACCTCCTCAATCTTGGCCCTTCTCTTAATACCATTTTATTAGTATATATTTCAGTGTATGAACCTGAACATATACACTCAGGTGATAAAGTTACCCAGATGGCAAATTTTCCACTTGCTTTTTTTTTTTTTTTTTTTTTTTTTCATTTTGCCAGGTAGGGTCTCACTCAAGTCCAGGTTGAACTGGAATTCACTATGTAGTCTCAGCCTCAGGGTGGCCTCAAACTCATGATGATCCTCCTTCCTCTGCCTCCCAAGTGCTAGGATTAAAGGCGTGTGCTACCACACATGGCTTTTTTTTTCTTTTGCATTTTTAAAAGTATTTTATTTTTATTTATTTATTAGAGATAAAGAGTGAATGGGTGGACCAGAGCCCCCATCCAATGCAAAAGAACTCCAGATGCATGCCTCACCATGTGCATCTGGCTTTCATGGGTACTGGGGACTCAAATCTGGGCCCTTGGGCTTTTCAGACAAGTGCCTTAACCACTAAGCCATCCATTTTCTTGACCCCAAAGGATCAAATGAAAACAAAACCTAATAAACTTTTTTAAAAATGAGTATCTTTAAGAAAGATTGAAGATATAGTGATGAAAAGACACCAGGTTTGGTGACAGAGGTCTGCTCTCTGTCGATGGGTCGTGAACTAAGTAGCTCGAGAAATGGATGATAAGGGTATTGTGAGTTCATGAAAAAGTAGAATATTGACTAACTTTTGAATGGACTGAAATCACATCCTGTCTGCAAATGTCCTCCTTACTGTCTCATGCCGCCTAGAACTCCACTATTTACAAAATCTTCACCTCTTTTGGAGCTTTTTTCTTTTGCATGTGTGTGAATGTGTTCATTTATGTGTGGGTGGGTGTGTATGTGTGTGCATGGGTGTATGTGTGCATACATGCATGTGCAGGTAGAGGCCAGAATTTAATAGCAGAAGTCTTCCTTAATTGCTATCTACCTCATTTATGGAAATATAACTTGCAGCTCATCAATTCGGCTGCTCCAACTAGCCAGCTTGCCCCAGGGATCCACCTGTCTGCCTCAGGGGCACTGGGATTACAGGCAGGTGCTGATATGCCTGAAAGAGCTACTGGGATCCAAACTACTCTTCCAAATTTATGTGACAAGTTTCTCACTGATTGAGCTGTCCCTCTAGCCCCTGGAGCTTTTTAAAATATTTATTTATTTATTTACAAGCAGCAATAGAGAAAGGAGAAAGGGAGAGAATTGGGGAATGGGCACGTCAGAGTCTCCTGCCACTGCCTACAAACCCCAGATGCATGCATTGCTTTGTGCATCTGGCTTTACCTGGGTACTGGGGAATTGAACCCAGGTCTTCAGCCTTTTGCAAACAAGCACCTTTAACTGATGATCCATGTCTCCAGCGCTAACTTTTATGTATGTATGCATGTATTTGAGAGAGAAAGAGGCACATGAACGCTAGATGCATGCACCACCTGGTGCATCTGGCTTACATGGGTCCTGGGGAATTGAACCTGGGTCCTTTGGCTTCTTAGGCAACCACCTTAACTGCTAAGCCATCTCTCCAGCCCAATTTTTATTTTTATTATGAACAAATCACATGTTGGTCATATTCCCTTCAGGTTATCCTCTTATATCCTCTCTTCCCACCCTCATTCCACCAAAGGCCTTCCTCAGTGGGGTTACTGGCGTTCACCATGGAGTCATGAATGCACTCTGGAGGGGTGAGAGCAAAATGCGTTTCCATTATGATTTTCAGACATAATTTATCTATATATATATATTTTGAGGAAAGCCCAACAGACTGGCTTTTTTCTGTGTATGAGAGAGCAAGAGAGAGAGAGAAAGAGAGAATTGGCACACCAGGGCCTCCAGCCACTCCAGTCGAACTCCAGATGCGTGCGCCCCCTAGTGCGCATGTGTGACCTTGTGAGCCCCCTAGTGCGCATGTGTGGCCTTGTGCGCCCCCTAGTGCGCATGTGCGGCCTTGTGCTCTTGCATCACTGTGTGTCCGGTTTATGTGGGACCTGGAGAGTCGAACATGATTCCTGAGACTTTACAGGCAAGCGCCTTAACCACTAAGTCATCTATCCAGCCCAGCATAATTTATTTTTGATTGATCATCCTTTCCCCTCTTCTTCCTCAGGCCCCCTGACTTCCCTTCTATTCTGTTCTCCATCCTTCAATACCTCTTTTCCCCACTTCCTGGTCCCCTTTCTAGCTTCATTATCTATACCCACATTTACACCCACATAGATACATATATATAAGCGTTAACAGCTAGGCTACATGAGAGCGAATGTGTGTTATTTGCCTTTCCGAATCTGGGTTTCCTCACTTTATATAATTTTGAGATTCATTCCATTTTCTTGCAACTGTCATAATTTCATTTTTCTTTGCAACTGAATAAAATTCTATTGTGGTATCGAGCAGAGTGGTACAGAGGAAGCAGTGTGTTGGACCCATAAAATGCTATTGTGTATATGAATTAGTTTCATAATCTATTCATTTGCTGAGGGACATCTAGGCTGGTTCTAGTTCCTTGGTGTTGTGAGCAGAGCAGCAGCAGTGAACATGGACGTCCAAGTACCTCTGTGAGAGGACACAGGGTTCTGGGTATATGCTCAGGAGTGACATAGCTTGGTTATATGGCCATTCTATTTTTTTTTCAAGTTTTTATTTATTTAAGAGTGACAGAGAGAGAATGAGGCAGAGAGAGAGAGAATGGGCACGCCAGGGTCTCCAGCCACTGCATACAAACTCCAGACACATGCGCCCCCTTGTGCATCTGGCTTACGTGGGTCCTGGGGAATTGAGCCTCAAACCAGGGTCCTTAAGCTTTACTGGCAAGTGCTTAACCACTAAACCATCTCTCCAGCCCTGGTCATTCTGTTTTTAATTTTTTTCTTTTGATTTTTTAAGGTAGGGTCTCACTCTAGCCCAGACTGGCCTGTAATTCACAATGTAGTTCCAGGCTGGCCTTGAACTCATGGCCATCCTCCTACCTCTGCCTCCGGAGTGCTGGGATTAAAGGTGTGTGCCACCAGACCCAGCTCTATTTTTAATTTTTTGAGAGACACCTCTACACTGATTTCCAAAGTGGCTGCACAAATTTACAATCCTTCCAATAGAGATAAGGTTCTTCTTCTCTTCCCCCATTTCCTTGCCAGCATTTGTTGTTGCCCTTTGTTTTGATTTGGTTGGCTTTTTGTATTGTTGTTGTTTTTATTTTTGATGATAACCATTCTGACTGGTGTGAGGTGGAATCTCACAGTAGTCTAATTTGGAATTTCCCTGAGGGCTTAGGATGTTGAGCACATTTAAATGATTCATTGGCTATTTGTGTTCCTTCCTTTGAGAACTGTATGGTAGTCACTTTCTTGTTGCTGAGACAAACATCCAACCAGAAGCAACTTGGGAGAGGAAAGGGTTTATTTCAGGTTTATGGATTGGGAAACTTCATCATGGCAAAGGAAACTGACTTACTTCATCAGGGAGAGAAAGAGAGCAGCCAGAGTTCAAACTGGCTCAGAACACACCTTGGGGCTGGACTCAAGATCATCCCCCACTCCCCAGTGACACCCCTCCAGCAGGGCTCCACCTCCCAAACACTCCAAGTTGAGGACTGAGGAGGAAGCTTCAGCAAGGCTATGGGGACATTTTACATTCAGGCACCATGCTGTGGTTTGAATTTCATTAGCCCATTTATTGATTGGCAGGGGGTTTTGGTGTTTAAATTTTGCAGTTATTTATATGTTGCAGGTATTTACCCCCTATCTGAATTATAGATGGCAAACATCTTCTCTTGTTTTGTAAGCTGTTTTCTCTGCTATTTTCTTTATAACTTTAAAGATCTTGTGTAACCCGAGTCCTGATTTAAAATGCAACTAGCTGTAAAGTAAGTATTACCTTTAGTCGATGTAATTAAGGCTTTATGAATGAGAAAGATGCTATGAACAAATGCATTGAGAATGTTAGTGTACCAGGAACGACTAGATATTGAAGAAAGGAATCATGGTGGCAAAGACCCAGATACCTCATAGCTTTTGCAGAGCAAGGAGCCTTTAGGAGCCTCTTTCTGACAAGTCTTTCCCCACATGAAGATTACCCTCCCTCTGGATTCAGCTGCATGAATAAACATAAGTCATTTTCATCTGTTCTTCCATCTGGATACAACATAATTAGGTGGTAGAAAAACTCCCCAGTACAATGCAAGCATATGTATAAAAGGAATCACCTCGTACAGTGCATGACATGACTAATTCACAACAAAATGTTACTCTGGAGCAATTGTCAAATTTTCCCAGAGTAGCATGACCAGTGAATTCAGTCCTCACCACTATTGGCTCCAGGACCCTGCACAAGCATGTACAATGACCTTGAAGAAATGCTATGAGGATAGATTCAGAAGATAATCAAAGACCGTCTACATGGCCCCCAAAAACTCACAACATGTTCTTTTGCTTTTCTCACTCACTCAATGTGGATACCCATAGTTTCCTCATTCTGCTGATGACAGTTAACACTTATTGAACATTTACCATGTCCCAGGTTCTCTTACAAGGGCTTCACATGTTTCTTCCCAGTTAAACATCATAACTATCCTGAAACTGGCAGTGCCAAAAAGTAAACTTCTACCTGCCCTTGAAATTTCTGCTCATCTCTCGCCTTAGTCTATGGTGTGAGAATAAGCCAATAACATACACAGATCTTGACCCATCAAATGTCACACTTTATATGTTCAACTGGATATTAAAAATCAGTCCATAAGGGCTGGAGAGATGGTTTAGCAGTTAAGCGCTTGCCTGTGAAGCACAAGGACCTCGGTTCGAGGCTCGATTCCCCAGGACCCACATTAGCAGATGCACAAGGGGTGCACACGTCTGGAGTTCGTTTGCAGTGGCTGGAAGCCGTGGCATGCCCATTCTCTCTGTCTACCTGCCTATTTCTCTCTCTCTCTCTCAAATAAATAAGTAAAAATAAAATATTTTTTAAAAAATCAGTCCATAGGCATGATGGCAATTACTTGCAATCCCAGCACTTTGGAGGTAGAGGTAGGAAGACTAGGAGTTTGTGGCCATTTTTGACTGCATCGTGAGTCTGAAGCCAGCCTGGGCTGCAGGAAATCCTATCTCAAAAAAAAAAAAAAAAAAAAAAAACAAGTATGGTAGCTTGAATGGATGGCCCCCAATATATTCAGGATTTTATTAAAGTTTGTAATTTAGATTTCCAGCTACCTGGCTGGAGGAGGTGTCACAGTGGGCACACCCTAGGGTCCAGCCCTGAGGTGTGGGGATGGGTATGTAATTCCAATCTAAAGATATGCAGAGTGATGGAGCTTTGCCTGGAGTTCCTAAGTGTGCTTGCTTATGGTGTTGGTGTGGCTTGTGGCTTTTCTCTCTCTCTCTCCTTGGACCTGTGAATGCAGGCCAGTTTCATCTACTGTTGTGGAACTTTCCCTGGATCTGTAAGCTTCAATAAATATCCCTTCCTCCATAACTGTGCCTGGTTTGGAAGTTCATGCCAGCAACCTGAGGCGGCTGCTACACCAAGCAACATAAGAATCCATCACCATAGCACTTTAAATCATCATTCTGAATTAAACTCATTATCTTAATCAGGAAAAGCGATGATATTTATGCCCATGTTTGTCTGCTCTTTTTTTTTTTTTTTTTTATTAACGCCGAGACAATCAGCCTCAGCTCTCTTTTTGAGATAGATAGATCACAATGGCTTCAAATTCACTAAGCAGCCAAGGATGACTTTTAACTTTGGATGTTTCTGCCTCTACCTCCCCAGTGTAAGGGTTAATCAGTCTGGGGCCCCAGCAATCATTAGAGTCACAGAAATGACTGGCACATGCTGACCTGGAACAGGCTATAGCACAGAGGAAATTCTTTTGGGTTGTCAATAACTTCTCAAACCACAACCTGATAATGTCACCTGCAGGCGCAGGAGCCATGCACACCTGCTATCATCAAAGAGCTAGTCAAAACCTAAGAGTCCTACTTGGGAAAACAAGTCAACAAAAGAAATGGCCCTGTCATATCCTTTTCTCCTCTCCCTTCCCCCATTCTCTGCCCTGCTCGTCCCTCTCTTTAAATATCCAGCTCAGTAGCCGCAGCCTCAAACTGTATGGGGCTGGCCGTCTTTCACTGTTCACCCACTCCTCAGTAAAGAACAGCCTGCTGTTGAGTCGTATATTCTCTCTATATATTTCCATGTCATTCTAGTTGGTAACATGCCTTTTTAAAAAATATTTTATTGGGCTGGAGAGATGGCTTAGCGGTTAAGCGCTTGCCTGTGAAGCCTAAGGACCCCGGTTCGAGGCTCGGTTCCCCAGGTCCCACGTTAGCCAGATGCACAAGGGGGCGCACGCGTCTGGAGTTCGTTTGCAGAGGCTGGAAGCCCTGGCGTGCCCATTCTCTCTCTCTCCCTCTATCTGTCTTTCTCTCTGTGTGTCTGTCTCTCTCAAATAAATAAATAAATAATTTAAAAAATATATTTTATTTTTTATTTATTTATGAAAGACAGAGAGAGGAGGAAAGAGAATGGGCACGCAAATGAACTCCAGATGCATGTGCCACCATGTGCATGTGGCTTATGTGGAACCTGGAGAATCTTACCTGGGTCCTTAGGCTTCGTAGGCATGTGCCTTAATCGCTAAGCTATCTTTTCAGCCTGGTAACAGCCTTTTTTCTTTAAGATTTATTTTTATTTATTTATTTGAGACAGAGAGGTAAGGAAGAGAGAGAGAGAGATAGTGAGTAAGTGAGAATGGGCACACCAGGGCCTCCAGCCGCTGCAAACCAACTCCAGACGCATGTGCCATCATGTGCACCTGGCTTACATGGGTACTGGGGAATTGAACCTGGATCCTTAGGCTTTGCAGGCATGTTCCTTAACTGCTAAGCCATCTCTCCTGCCCAACAAGCCGTTTTTCAACTCTGACCCACACCTAGGTTTTGTGGTGCTGGGGAAGGAACCCAGAGCTTCATGCATGCTAGACAAGCACTCATCACCTGAGCTGCATCCCTCATCCCACACCATCTACGAGAACATGGAGAGAAAATAACCGCACATCATTCTATACACTCGGTAACTCTTTCAAAGAATCCCATCAAATAGCAGTGGTCCTTGGTCCAAGGAAGTAGATGCCATCTGTTTTATCTTGAAATGATACTTTTTGCATGTTTTACATAGCAATTGTCACATTTAAAAATTTTTACTTTGATTATTTTGGAAAAGATGTGTTCACCTGTGTGCGCATGTGCCAAAACACTTGTGTGGAGGTTGAAGGACAACTTTCAGGTGTTGGTTCACACTTTCCTCCTCGGTTGAGGCACGGTGAGTACGAGGTCAGTCTGGGCTATAGTGAGACCCTGCCTGGAAAAAGTAAAAATAAAAATAAAAATAAAAATAAAAACAAAAACAGGGGGCTGGAGAGATGGCTTAGTGGTTAAGCACTTGCCTGTGAAGCCTAAAGACCCCGGTTCGAGGCTCGGTTCCCCAGGTCCCACGTTAGCCAGATGCACAAGGGGGCGCACGCATCTGGAGTTCGTTTGCAGAGGCTGGAAGCCCTGGCGCGCCCATTCTCTCTCTCTCCCTCTATCTGTCTTTCTCTCTGTGTCTGTCACTCTCAAATAAATAAATAAATAAAAATTAAAAAATATATAAAAAAATAAAAACAGGGCTGGAGAGATGGCTTAGCTGTTAAGACACTTGCCACCTACTAAGGACTCATGTTCAACTCTCCAGGTCCCACATAAGCCAGACGCACAAAGTGACATAAGTGCCCAAGGTCACACATGCACACAAGGAGGCACACGCTTCTGGAGTTTGATTGCAGTGGCTGGAGGCCCTGGCACACCAATTCTTTCTCTCTCCTTTCATTAAAAAATAATAATAATAAATAAAGGCCAGTTTGTTGGGCTTGCCTCAAAAAAAAAAAAAATAAAAGCAAATAACAACACTACAGGAAACAGCTAAGCATACAAATGTAACATACTCTCTACATTTATCATCATTACCCACAAATAACTATCAAGAACCGACAATGTGTCCTGTGTGCTAAGACATACTGCACAGACATATCAAAACGCTGGGTCTTTCTTAAAACCAAAGGAGGTACACAGCGGTGAGAACTTTAGCTAAATCAACCCAAAATACAGCTGTTTGTCAAAGTATGAGTTTTCTCACTCTCTCCACCTCAATTTGCATCTCTTTTAAAAAATCTTTTGAGCTGACCCAGGAAATTTCTGTGAGTTGTCCCCAGCTGTCTGGACTGCACGTGTCATCACTCAAGAGCTGAGGCGAGCCGGAAGCTGGGCTCTGAGATCACAGCCCCCAGCCTGTCGGGTGAGGATGGAAAGGAAAGGTTGTTCTGCATCTCAAAGAGGCTGGCCTGGCGAAACCAGGAGTCTTCTTTATGTTGAGGGTCATGACAGGCAAAAAGGACTTTTTTTTTTTTTTTCCTGAATGGTCTCTGTTATTTAAAGCCACCAGAAAAGGTTGGCATAGTGATGCATCTCTATAATCCCAGTATTCAGAAGGCCAAGGCAGGAGAATTGTGGTGAGTTTGAGACCAGCCTGGGATACATAGCAAGACTGTCTCAAAAAAACGGGGGGCTGAAGAGATGGCTTAGCTGTTAAGGTACTTGCCTGCAAAGCCTAAGGGCCTAGGTTCAATTCCCCAGTACCCACATAAGCCAGATGCACAAGGTGGTACATGGGTCTGGAGTTTGCAGTGGCTGGAGGCCCCGGCACTCCCATTCTCTCTCACTCTGTCTGCTTCTTTCTCTCCCTCTTTCTCTCAAATTAATTAATTAATTAATTAAAATTTAAAAGCAAGATAGATAGATGGCTCAGCACTTAAGGAGCTTGCTTGCAAAGCCTGATGACTGGAGTTCGATTCCCGAGTACCCACATAAAGCCAGATGCATGGAGTGGTGCGTGTGTCTGGAGTTTGTTTGCAGTGGCTGGGCCCTGGCATGCCCATTCTCTCTCAGTCTCTGTCTGTCTGTCTCTGGGAAAAAAATAAAAGGTAATGTGTCTGAGAGTGGAAATATGTTTTTGGGTTATTTTTTAAGACAGTGTTTCAACTGTGGGGCCCCAGCTGGCCTTGATCTTTCAGCAATCTTCCTGCCTCTGCCTCCTGAATCCTGAGATGATGTTTGTGGGCAGCCACACCCCTCCTTTACTTTAAAAAAAAAAAAAAAAAAAAAAAAACTTCATGGGAGACCAAGTGCGTATTAATTATACCAGGAATGTGGAGGTCGGAGGACAGTGTCAGGTGTGGGGCTTCATCTTCTACACCGCTTGGGTCAGGGTCTCTGGCTGGCTGGCCTCAAGCTTCGGGGGGTTCTCCTGTGTCTTCCACTTCCATGAGGGCATGCCGGCCCTGCAGCCAAGCACGGCTGCATCCAGCTCTATGTGGGTTCTGGGGATCCAAACTCAGGTCCTCAATTGCACAGCAAGCACCTTATCCACTATCTCTCCAGCCCTAAAACTAATTTTGGTTACTATACCTTTAAGGGTTATTGCTCTTTTTAAAAAAATATTTTATTTATTTATTTGAGAGTGGGGGAGGAGGAAAGAGGGAGAGAACAGGTACACCAGTGCCTCTAGGTACTGCAAACGAACTGCAGACACATATGCTACCTTGTGCATATGGCTTACGTGGGTCCTGGGGGAATCGTACCTGGATCCTTAGGCTTCACAGGCAAGTGCCTTCATGGCTAAGCCATCTCTCCAGCCCAGGTTATTGCTGGGCTGTTTTTGTTTTATTCTATGAATGAGGTCCAGTTCATATGAATGACATGTCTACAAGCCTGTCACTGAGGTGGTTTCTAGTTTAGGACTGAAGTGAGATTCAAATATTTTATAATTATTATTATTATTGCTTTGGTTTTTCAAGGTAGGGTTTCACTCTAGCCCAGGCCGACCTGGAATTCACTACAGAGTCTCAGGGTGGCCTCGAACTCACAGAGATCCTCCTACCTCTACCTCCTGAGTGCTGATTTTTTTTAATATTATTTATGTAGGGGGTCACACATGTATGGGACCACCAGCATCTCTTTCACTACAAACAGTGCCCATCTAGCTTTATGTGGGTGGAGGGGAAATGGAACTCAAGCTGGTAGGCTTTGCAAGCAAGTGCCTTTAACTGCTGAGTCATCTCCCAGCCCCATGTTTTATTACTTATGAATTATAGAACAAGACTTTTAAAAATTATTCTTAGCCAGGCATGGTGATGCACACCTTTAATCCCAGCACTGGGGAGGCAAAGGGTAGGAAGGATCACCATGAGTTTGAGGCCACCTTGAGACTACATAGTGAATTCTAAGTCAGCCTGGGCTACATTGAAAAATCAAAAAAAAAAAAAAAAAAGCTTACTGTTTTGTACTGGGTGTAGTGGCACATGCCTTTAATCCCAGTGTTCAGAAGGCAGAGGTATCAGAAGATCTCAGTGGGTTCCAGGCCAGCCTGGGCCAGAGTGAGACCCTACCTGGAAAAAGCTCCCCCTCAAATTCTTTTGAAATTTGTTAAGGCGTGCACTCTCTGTATTAGTAGTACTTAGGATACTGTGAGACTCCACTCATGGTTAATATCAATAGTTGCAATTTTTTCCACATTTTAAATTAATTTTTTAAATTACCCTATAAATTAATGGGTTTCATTATAACATTTTCATACATATTTTGCTCACATTTGACCCCCAGTTACACTCCCTTATCTGTCTTCTCCCTCCTTGCTTGTGCTTTTCCTTTACCCCAAATGTTCCCATTCTGCTTTCATGTGATATGTATTATTTTAAGTTTAAATCCGGACTCCTAATATGAGAGAAAACATGCAATATTTGCCCTTTCTGAGACTGGCTTATTTTGCTTAACATGATGGTCTCCAGTTCTGTCACTTTTTCTATAAAAATATGTTTTTAGCCGGGTATGGTGGCACACGCCTTTAATCCCAGCACTTGGGAGGCAGAGGTAGGAGAATCGCCATGAGTTCGAGGCCACCCTGAGACTACATAGTGAATTCCAGGTCAGCCTGGGCTAAAGCAAGATCTTACCTCAAAAAGCCAAAAAAAAAAAAAATGTTTTTAATCCTTCTTTATGGCTGAATAATAGTCTGTTATGCATATTTACTATGTTTTCTTAATCCACTCACCTCTTGATAAGCATCTAAGCTGATTCACATCTCAGCTAATGTAAATAGGGCTCCAGGAGGCATATGTGGAGGACTGGCATGGCTGGGTCTTAAGGTAGCTCTAGTTTTCGTGTTTTGACGAACTTCATTGCTAATATCCATAGTGGCTGCGCCAGTTTCCACTCCCACAAAGGCTCCTGTCACCAGTATCTGTGATTTGCTTCTCGATGATCACCGTTCTGACTGGGGTGAGATGGAATCTCAATGTAGTATTGATCTACATGGCCCTGATGGTTAAAAGCATTGAACACTTTTTTCATCTATTTACTGGCCACTTTACTTTTTCTTTTGTGAACTGTCTGTTCAGTTCGTTTGCCCATTTATTGGTTGAATGATTTGAGAGGCTTTGGTGTTCAACTTTTTTAGTTCTTCATCTATTCTGGATGGTAAGCCCTTGTCAGACATATTGTTGGCAAAGATTTTCTCCCATCATTTATGTTGTCTGCTCGCTGCTCTTTTGGCTGGGCAGGAGCCTTTTCATTTCAGGTTGCATTTTTAAAAATATCTTTATTTATTTATGAGAAAGAGAGAGAGAAAAAAAAAGAGGCAGATAGAGAGAAAGAGAGGGTGAGCATGCCAAGGCCTCTAGGCACTGCAAACAAATCCCAAACATATGCACCTCCTTGTGTATCTGGCTTACGTGAGTACTAGGGAATTGAACCTGGGTCCTTAGGCTTAGCAAGCAAGCACCTTAACTGCTGAGCTATCTCTCCAGCCCTACAAATACTTTTTACTTTATCTATCTGCAAGCACAGAGAAAGAGAGAAGAAACAGATGAGCCAGGGCCTCTAGCCAGTGCAAACGAACTCCAGGCACATGTGCTTTACATCTGGCTTTATGTGGGCGCTAGGAAATCAAACCCCGGCCATCAGGCTTTGCAAGCAAGTATCCTTAACTGCTGAGCCATCTCTCCAGCCCAAGTTGCAGTTTTTGGTGTGTATGTGTATAATATGTGTGCATATTCCCATGTGTGTGCAGATGCATGTACTCTGTGTGCACACATGCAGAGGCCAGAGGAAGACGTCAGGTGTCACCCTCTATAGTTCTTCTGCCTTATTTCCCCAAGAAAGACTCACTGAACATAGAGCTTCCCCCCCCCCTTTTTTTTTTTTTTTTTTTTTTTTTTTTTTTTTTTTTGCTAGACTGCAAGTCAGAAGTCCCAGGGATCCTCCTGATCAGCACTGAGTTTACAGGCAGGCATGATCATGCCCAGCTTTTTATATGGGATCTGGGGATTGAATTCAGCCCTGCTACTTGGGCAGCAAATGATCTTATCCACTAAAGCACTTCACAGCCCCAAGTCGCATTTATTTTTTAAAATTATTTTTATCAGGGGCTGGAGAAATGGCTGCGCAGTTAAGACGCTGGCCTGAGAAGCCTAAGGACTCATGTTCAACTCTCCAGGTCCCACATCAGCCAGATGTCTAGTGACACAAGCTCCCAAGGTGGCACATGCTCACGGCGGGGGGTGGGAGAAAGCACATGTCTGGAGTTCAGTTGCAGTGGCTGGAGGCCCTAGTGGGCCAGTTCTCTCTCTTTCTCTCTCACTCACTCCTACATTTAAAAAATGGCAGTCTGTTGGACTTGCCTCAAAAAAAATTTATGTATTTGTGGAGAGAGAGAATGTGTCAGTTTGTCATTTGGCTTTATGTGGGTACTGGGGGATTGCATCTGGGCCAATAGGCTTTTCAAGCAAGTGCCTTTAAATGCTGAGTCATCTCCCCAGTCCCCATGTGACATTTATTTTTAAGGCAATTTAAAATATTAATAATATGACGTGTAAGTTTTATGTTTACATGATCTGTAATACAATCTTACATATAAAATGTTGTGAAATTGTGCACTTTGAGTCAAATTTCTGCCCTAAAATCTCTAATTAAATGGATCAAAATGAAAATGCCAATATTTAAGATATTAAAACAAGGCACAATTTAATAAAAATTGCATAAAATTCTCCAGTAAGAATGTGAGACTTTTAGTTGTTACCGTTTTAAGTAGGCCAGATTTTTTTAAAATTCTTTAATTTATTTATTTGAGAGAGAGGGAGAGAGAGAAGGAGAGGGAAAGAATGGGCACACCAGGGCCTCTAGCCACTGCAAATGAACTTCAGATACATGTGCCACCTGGCATACGTGGGTCCCAGGGAATTGAATCTGAGTCCTTAGGCTTTGCAAGCAAGTGCCTTAACTGCTAAGTCATCTCTCCAGCCCCACACTTTTTCTTTTTCCTTTTTCTTTCTTTCTTTTATTTATTTATTTTTCGAGTAGGGTCTCACTCTAGCTCAGGCTGACCTGGAATTCACTCTGTAGTCTCAGTGTGACCTTGAACTCACGGAGATACTCCTACCTCTGCTTCCTGAGTGCTGGGATTAAAGGCATGTGCCACCATGTCCAGCTCAGAAATCTTATTGAACTGTTTCTTCTCCTCCTCCTTTTTTTTTTTTTTTTTTTTTGAGATAGGGTGCAATTGTAGCTTAGATTAACCTGGAACTCATTCTTTACTCCCAAACTGGCCTCAAACGTCAAACTCACAGTGATCTTCCTACCTCTGCCTCTGCCGTGTTGGGATTAAAGGCCTGCGCCACCATGCCTGGCCTGAACTATTCCTTCTACTACTGCCATTACTCAGTATTTCATTATTCATTTGTGTTGCTAATTGAACCAGTGTTTTTTTTTTTTTCAATATTTGATTTTTATTTATTTATTTATTTGACAGAGAAAGATGGAGAGAGAGAGAGAGAATGGTCACACCAGGGCCTCCAGCCACTGCAAATGAGCTCTGGACACATACGCCCCCTTATGCAACTGGCTAATGTGGGTCCTAGAGGATTGAACCTGGGTCCTTTGGCTTTGCAGGCAAATGCCTTAACTGCTAAGCTATCCCTCCACCCCTCAACCAATGGTTTTTTTTAATATATTTTTATTGAATTACTTGCAAGCATAGACAGGGGTGAAGAAAGAGTGAGAGAATGAGAGAAATGGTAGGTGTGCCTGGACACCTTGCCATTGTCAACAAATTCCACATCCATGTGCTACTTTGTGCATCTGACTTCATGTGGGTTTGGAGGAATCAAACCCGGGCCCTCAGGGTTTCAGAGCAAGTGCCTTTACCGGCTGAGCCATTTCTCCAGGCCCCATCCAATCTGTACCGCACTTGCAGACACCTCGGGGAACTCAGAAAAGAACTACGTGATGTCAGTGATGTGCCCAGGGCACTGAGGCTGTGCACACAAACACAAACATGCAGAGAGACCAGCCGCCCTAGCCTGTGAAGGAGCGTATGCAGCATGAGGGGGTTCATTGCGGCGTGAAGGACAGGGATCAGAGGCTAACAAGGACAGTGGGGACAGTGGACATTAAGTCAAAGGAAGCCGTGTGAACAAAGCCATAAGAACAAACTACAGTAACCATGTGTGCTCGTGACTGCCTGGGGACTGCTGTTGGCTAACTCCATGACCTTTGGCACTTCAGATAACTTTGCCATGTGCCTCATTTCTCATAGATAAAGGAAGGATAATACTACTACTTACTTTGTAGTATTGTTTTGAAGAGCAATGGCACCATGTAGAGCACATTGTCCCTGGCTCATAGTAAAGACAATGTAGATGCCAGGTCAGGAAAGATCTTAGCAAGAAACCACATGAGAGACTTTGTGTTTTTGCTACATCACTCTGATTTTATAGAAGATAGCAGGCAAAGGGAATGAAATGGATATAGATCAATCCGTAGGCTGATCTCAGCGGTAGGGACAGGAGGCGTGATCACATAAATATATAAGAGGTTAAATATGCAGAACTTTATTGATTGGACATGAGGGGTTATCAAAAGGGAAGAGTTGGGCTTTGGTTAAAGACATAAAAAAAAATCAATTCAAAATTGTAAGGCTAATGGGAAAATAATACCAGTTGACAGATGAGAATTCTTAAGGCAACAAACTACTTGATGTGTTTGTTACAGCCCAGAGACAAGATTAACAAGACACTATGATATTTTTTTTTATTTATTTATTTGAGAGCGACAGACACAGAGAGAAAGACAGATAGAGGGAGAGAGAGAGAATGGGCGCGCCAGGGCTTCCAGCCTCTGCAAACGAACTCCAGACGCGTGCGCCCCCTTGTGCATCTGGCTAACGTGGGACCTGGGGAACCGAGCCTCGAACCGGGGTCCTTAGGCTTCACAGGCAAGCGCTTAACCACTAAGCCATCTCTCCAGCCCAAGACACTATGATATTTATTAACATGTTTTAAACCCATCTTTAATCTGAGGACTGTGGTTATGACTCAGGGGCAGAGCACTGGTCTAGTATGGACAAGACCTGTGACTTAGTCTCCAGTAGCACAAAGACAAATTGAAATGACAAATCCATCATACTTGTCACTGTTGATACAGAGTTGCATAAGTCACAGATAGTCTAGAAGCGAATCAGAGATTCTGTAACCATTGATAATTCCAGCAGTGTGTCTGACACCCTTCCCATCATCGGCGTCTACAAGGTGACTGCAATATCGGTTGTATGGCTCTCTGACAGTCCACACTACTGCCAGTCTCTACTGGTTTCCCACACACTACACTGCAAAGGTATTTTCAGACAAGAATCTCTCAGTTGGTTTCTGTCAGTTAATTTTACACTACGCTATCTTGAGACAATGTGCTTACAGATGCTTTTAAAACATGCATATTTTGGATTCCATAATATAGTGAGTCACTCTTAAAAATACTGGTATTTTTTTGTTAGTTATCCAAAATAACTACTTATTCGAGGAAGAAAGTCTTAGATTTCCATTATTTATAGTTAATTCTGTGGTTCCCTGACTAAGGACACAGTCCCCTGTATGCTGTCCATCCGTGACCCCAGGACGTGATGGGAGTCAAGTAATGAGTACTTATGCTGCTGCCGCTTGGGTTGGCCGATGTTCTGATGTCATTCTTTTTTTGCTTTGTTTTGTTTTGTTTTGCTTTGCTTTGCTTTGCTTTGCTTTGCGTTGCGTTGCGTTGCGTTGCGTTGCGTTGCGTTGCTTTGCTTTGCTTTGCTTTGCTTTGTTTTGTTTTGTTTTGTTTTGTTTTGTTTTGTTTTGTTTTGTTTTGTTTTGTTTTGTTTTGTTTTGTTTTCCCAGGTGGGGTCTCACTCTAGCTCAGGCTACCCTGGAATTCACTCTGTAGTCTCAGGGTGGCCTCGAACTCACGGTGATCCTCCTACTGCTGCCTCCCGAGTGCCGGGATTAAAGGCGTGCGCCACCACACCCAGCTCTGATGTCATTCTTGTACATGCTTGTGGTTTAATACTGTCTACACAGAATTGTTCTTCAGCAAGCATAGATTTCTGTCAAATGGTTTATCCTGCTGGAGTCTATCGATTTTTGTTTCAATTCCAGACTTTTTCATCCAATTACTAAAAACATCGAGCTCTCTCTGACCATCCTGGCCAAATAATCATTCAGATTGTGATAAATGAAAGATCTCAAGTTCATCTCCCTTTTTACTATTTTAAAACATGGTAGTTGTCTGTTCGTTCTGTCTCAAAATTCAGTCTGTAAGATGACTAATTGCTGTTAGCATGAATTCCCTTGTGGCAAGCATCACTTAAGAAGAGCTTATGAAATTGATTTACTAAGTAATTATTTGTAAACACATTGATTTTAGTATATGATATGTTATAGCTTGATAAATACTGACTCTTTGTTATAGACCTTTGACCCTGGAAGAAAGGTGAAATATTTCTCCATCAGGCGTGGTGGCACACGCCTTTAATCTCAGCACTCGGGGAGGTAGAGGTAGCAGGATTGCCATGAGTTCGAGGCCACCCTTAGACTACATATTCCAGGGTAGCCTGAGCTAGAGTGAGACCCTACCTTGGGAGGAAAAAAAAGAAAGTGAAATGTTTCTCATGAGGATTATCAGTACTTATTCCCCACATGGTTCTCTGTTTCCTTTTGTGACAGGTAACTAACTGTAACTTTTGTTTGTGGGTAAGGTTTAAAGCAGGGTTTCACTCTAGCCTAGGTTGACCTGGAACTTTCTCTGTAGTCCAGGCAGGCAGTCCTCCTACCTCAGCTTTCCTAGGCTGGGATTAAAGACATGAACTACCATGTCTGTCAACTTTTTTTTTTTTTTTTTATGAGGAATTTCTTACAGTGTTCCACTTAGGAAATCTTTTTTTTTTTCTTTTTCTTTCTTTCTTTCTTTCTTCCTTTTTTTTTTTTTTTCCTAAGGTAGGGTTTCACTCTAGCCCAGGCTGACCTGAAATTCACTATGTAGTTTCAGGGTGGCTTCAAACTCACAGTAATCCTCCTACCTCTGCCTCCCGTGTGCTGGGATTAAAGGCGTGTGCCAGCACGCCTGGTTTAGGAAATCTTTAATATTACTATTTTTGTGTTATAATGAGACAGAATGTGAGTGAGACAGAATGCTACTATGCTGACTGGGCTAGCCTAGAACTCCTAGACCAAAGCCATCTTCTTACACCAACTTCCCTATAAACAGGCACTACAAGCTCTCCCCACCATGCCCTGTGAATCACATTCTTTGTATGAGTCAAGAAGGTGGGTTTTTTTTGGGTGGGGGAGTGGCTAGAGAGATGGCTTAGCAGCTAAGGAGCTTGCCTGCAAAACCTAATGATCTGAGTATGATTCTCCAGTATCCATGTAAAACCAGATGCACAAAGTAGCACATGCATCTGGAGTTCATTTGCAGTGGCTAGAGGTCCTGGAGCACCCTTCTCTCTCTGCTTGCAAATAAATAAATAAAATATTGTTAAGTATTTAAAAAAGAAATATGGGCTGGAGAGATGGCTTAGCAGTTAAGGTGCTTGCCTGGGAAGCCTAAGGACCCAGGTTGATGGCACAGTGCCCACGTAAGCCAGATGCACAAGGTGGTGCATACATCTGGAGTTTGTTTGCAGTGGCTATAGGCCCTGGCATGCCCATTCTCTCTCTCTCTCTCTCTCTCTCTCTCTCTCTCTCTCTCTCAAATAAAATAATTTTTTAATTAGAAAAAAAAAAGGAAAGGTATTTTCAGTGCTACTTTTTTCCTTGAAGGTATTCCTGGCGTCACCAACTGAGAGAATTTAAAAGTGAATACAGAGTTGTTGCTCTAGATTTGAGAGGCTATGGAGAAACGGATGCTCCTCTTCATCAAGAGAATTATAAACTGGACTGTCTAATTACAGATATAAAGGATATTTTAGACTCCTTAGGTAAGTTAGTTTTGTTTTTAAACTGTATTAAATTATTTTTAAGGAACTAACATTTATTGAGCATTTCTTTTCTTGGGAGGATATTTTCCATCTACATGAGCCGGTTTTGAGTACACAGCCTAAAATATTTGTATAGAAAAATTTAAATAATGCATCTTAAGTATCTAGCTAAGACTGATGTTTAGAATTTGCTTTTAGAAATAGACTTTTCTGGGGCTGGGGAAATGACTCAGCAGTTAAAGGTGCTTGCTTACAAAGCCTGCCAATTTCGTTTCAATTCCTCAGCCGCCCATGGAAAGCTAAACAGACATTTTGCTGCTGCAACAGCAGTAGCAGCAGCAACTCCATGTCTCTCTCTTTCCCTCTCTCTCTCTTTCTCTCTCTCTCTCTCTCTCTCTCTCTCTCTCTCTCTCTCTCTCTCACACACACACACACACACACACACCTGCAAATGAATAAAAGCAAAATTTAAGACTTTTCTTAGAGCTGGAGCTATAGCTCAGTGGTAGCATTTTTGGATAGCATGGGCAAGGGCCTGGGTTCAATCCCTGGCATAGCAAAATAAATTTTTCCTTTCTTTGGGAGAGTAAAATGAAGGTCCCATCTGGTTGAGAAAAAACAAGCTTAATGTATACTGTTTTGTTTCCTAGAACTAATTCTTGAGTATTTGATTCTTACACTCCAAAACTTTATGTCTTCGGTTCTCTACTCCTAAATATTCATTTCAAAATGGTATAAGCCTCAGAAGCACTTGCCTCTTTTGTATTGATCAGCTACTACAGTATCATATAAGAAACCCCCCCAAACCAGCATGGTGATGCACACCTATAGACCCAACACTTGGGAGGCCGAGGTAGGATCACCATGAGTTCAAGGCCAGCCTGGTGCTGCAGTGAGTTCCAAGTCAGTCTGAGCTAGAATGAAATCCCACCTCCATAAAACAGACAAAATTAAACAGCAACAATGAAAAAAAGGGGGGACTGGGGAGATGTCTTAGTGGTTAAGGCACTTGCCTACAAAGCGTAAGGACTCAGGTTTGATTCCCCAATACTCATGTAAGCCAGATGCACATGGTGGCACATGTGTCTGGAGTTCATTTTCACTGGCTATAGACCCTGGCATGCCCATTCTCTCTCTCTATCTACCTCTGTCTCTTTCTGTCCCTAATATATAAATAAGTAAATAAATAATTTTCAAAAAAAAAATCTCCCTGAAATTAGTGACATACAGCCATAATCATTCATTGTTCAGTTCATGGATCTCAGGACAATGGTTTTGTTTTTTGTTTTGGACTTGGTCTCATGTAGCCTAGGCTGGCCTCAAACTTGCAATACTCCTGCCTCAGCTTCCCACATACTGATCTTGAACTTCTGATCCCATTTCTATCTCCCTTCCTCCCCTCTCACTGAAGATTACAGGCATGTACCACCATGCCTGCTTCAATAAATCTTTTTAAACTTCATTACTAGTCAGGCACATGGCTCATACCTGCAATCCCAGCACTAGAGGGACTAAGGTAGGAGGATCATCATGAGTTTAAGGCCAGTCTGGGCTACACAGTGAGTTACAGGTCAACCTGGACTAGAGTGAGAGTTGCCTCAAAAAATAAAAACAAAAAACCATCCTGGGTTGGAGAGATTGCTCAGTTGGTTAAGGTGCTTGTTTGCAAAGCCTAAGGACCTGAGTTCAATATCCCAGTACCCACATAAAGCCAGATGCACCAAGTGGTGCATGCACCTAGAGTTCCTTTGCAGTGGCAGGGAGACCTAGCATGCCCATTCTCTCTGTGTCTGCCTCTCTCTCAAATAAACAAATAAATACAAATTTTTAAAAAGCAACTGGACATAGTGATGCACACCTTTAATCCCAGCACTTGGGAGCCTGAGATAGGAGGATCACTGTGAGTTCAAGGCAAGCCTGAGACTACATAGTGAATTCCAGGTCAGCCTGGGATAGGGTGAGACCCTACCTCAAAAAAAAAAAAAATACAAAAAAGGTGCAAATTTATGGGTCACATAGGGTAAGATACTGGAAAGAGTAGTTTCAGCAATATAATTGTTTTATATGAAGTCATTATATATCCACCTGTTTTTTGTCAATAATGTCACCCTTTTCTTTTTCTTGATTATAGGATATAGCAAATGTGTTCTCATTGGCCATGACTGGGGAGGCATGATTGCCTGGCTGATTGCCATCTGTTATCCTGAAATGGTGACAAAGCTTATTGTTATTAACTTCCCTCATCCAAATGTATTTACAGGTGAGTTTAATTTTTATTAGAACACCTCTGCTAATGTGATAACTCACTGTAGTCACTGACATTTTAGATTAGAAGCAGCAAAATTTGGCTAACATCTTTAAAAATTGAACTAAGGGCTTGTCATGTTAGTACATGACTATAATTTCAGCATTTAGGATGCAGGATGAAGGAGAATTCAAGGCTAGCCTGACCTTCATAGTGTCACTGTCTCAAATGGATAAATATAATAAATCTATCTGACTAAACCATGATAACACATGATAATGTTAAATAGCTGGCCTGTTCTATGTATTTACTTACTTAATTTATTCATTTTGTTTTGAGACAGGGTCTTAAATTATAGCCTATGTTGGCCTTTAAATTGCAATACTCATGCCTCAACCTTCCACATGCTAGTTTTACAGGCATTTGTTACCAAGCCTGGCTCTTTCTTATTTATATATTTTTGCTCTCTCTCTTTCTCTCTTATTGTGTGTGTATGTGTGTGTGCGTGTGTGCACGTGTGTGCTGAGGGTTAAATCCAGGTCTTTGGTGTCTGGGGAGATAGCTTAGTGTTGCAGTCAGGTTTACATTGGTAGTAGAAATTACCCAACCAAGAGCAGCTTGTGTTAAAAAGAGGTTTATTTTTGCTTACAGGCTTGAGGGGAAGCTCCACAATGGCAGGGGAAAGCAATGGCATGAGCAGAGGGTGGACATCACCCCCTGGCCAACATCCAGTGGACAATAGCAACTGGAGAGTGTGCCAAACACTGGCAAGGGGAAGCTGGCTATAGCACCCATAAGCCCGCCCCCCAAAATACACTGCCTCCAGAAGGTGTCAATCCCCAAATCTCCATCAGCTGGACACCTAGCATTTAGAACACCTAAGTTTATGGGGGACACCTGAATCAAAGCACCACGCTTAGTAAATACAGTGCCTACCACTGAAGTCTAAATACCTGAGTTCAATCCCCAGACCCCATGTAAAATGCCAGAAGCTGAGGGTGGGGCCTTCTGTAATCCCAGCACATTGATGAGATGAGAGGCAGAGACAGGAGACTTTCCTGGAAACTCTGAAGCTCAGCAGTCAGCGAGAAGAATGAGAGCTTTTGCCTCAGAGAAGGTGGAAGGCAAGAACCATCCCAAAAGTTGTTCTTTGACTTCCACACTCACCCTGTGGCATGTGAATACCCATATTCACACATGTGGACATACAGACACACACACACACACACACACACACACTCAGGTCTTCATAAGTGCTAGGGAGGCACTCCACCACTGAGCCTCGCTGCCAGTCAGTTACCTTGGTTTTAAATATTTCTGAAAAAAAAATCTGAGAAAATTTAACTTCCTATTTGCTTGCATAATTTCGTTCCCTTCTGGAAAATATTTCACTGTTAACTTGGAGAGGGATAAAGAAGAAAATTACTTTGAAAGGAGTGAATTTTGGCAGAAATAGATTCTCTTTTCTGACTGCTTTAGATACTGACAATAATTGCACTCTATTAATATGTGTGTGTGTGTGTGTGTGTGCGCGCGCGCGCGTGCATGTGTGCGTGTGTGTGTGTGATTATGCATGGGTACACATGTGCCGCAATGTGCATGTGGGGGTCAGAGCTTGTCAGTCCTCGCCTTCCACCTTGAATGAGGCATAATGAGGCATAATGAGGCATGGTCTCTTGTTTAGCTGTGTGTTCACCAGGCCAGCTGGCCCTGGAGTCTCAGGGCCTTCTCTGGCCTCCTCCTCCCATCTTGCCATTGCTGTACTGGGATTACAGATGCATTTAGCTTCATGTGCTTTCCAGGGTTCTGAAGCCAGGTTCTCATACTTGCACAAGCATTTTGACCCAATGAGCCATCTTCCCAGGCCCGAAAGTATTTTTTTCTATAATTAATTTATTTTTCATTGACAACTCCCATGATTGTGAACAATATCCCATGGTAATACCCTCCCTCCTCCCACTTTCCCCTTTGAAACTCCATTCTCCATTATATTCCCTCCTCATTTCAATCAATCTCTCTTTTATTTTGATGTCATCATCTTTTCCTCCTATTATGATGGTCTTGTGTAGGTAGTGTCAGGCACAGTGAGGTCATGGATATCCAGGCCATTTTGTGTCTGGAGGAGCATGTTGTAAGGAGTCCTGCCCTTCCATTGGCTCTTAGATTCTTTCTGCCACCTCTTCTGCAATGAACCCAGAGCCTTAGAAGGTGTGATAGAGATATTGCAGTGCTGAGAACTCCTCTGTCACTTCTTCTCAGTACCATGATGCCTGCTGAGTCATACCAAGGTCATTGCCATCTGAAAAGAGAAGGTTCTCTAACCAAAAGTGAGAGTAGCATTAATATATGGGCATGAGCATTAAGAGAAGTGCTTACTGAGCCATTTGATGAGCATAGTATATGCATTTAGACCAGAAAGACTGCCCCTGTTGTAAGTTTTCAGTATCAGTATCTCCCATGGAGAGTGCCTCCAGTCAAATTAGAGGGCAGTTGGTTTCCCCCATAACAGATATGCCACTATTGCACCAGTTGGCTCATTTGGCCTGGCTGGCCAAATCTAAGACTTGCAGTGTCTGCTGTTGAGTATATTCAATGGTGATTTCTCTCTTTCCCATTGCACTGCATGCAGAATGGCTTTTCTCAGCTTTCTGTCAGCTGGTCTACATGGAGAAGGTTTTCAGCTCAGTTCCAGCAGGATTTCTCAATGAACTTGTAACCCAAGTATGTGGAGTCTTCAGCAATAGGGTCTTACAATCTATTCCTGATGGGAAGCCAAGGGCCTTGGCAATGGCCTGTAATGCTTTGGTGGCATCAGGGACCTCCCTGGCCAACAACTCACTAGAAGATATCCACCCCTGCACTGAAAATTTTCTAGTGACAATCTATAGCTCCTGAGTGTTGTATTGCACAAAAAAGTAAGTTTCCATATGATTTATTTATATCCTCTTAGATTTTTTTTTTAATTTTATTTATTTATTTATTTGAGAGCGACAGACACAGAGAGAAAGACAGATAGAGGGAGAGGGAGGGAATGGGCGCGCCAGGGCTTCCAGCCTCTGCAAACGAACTCCAGACGCGTGCGCCCCCTTGTGCATCTGGCTAACGTGGGACCTGGGGAACCGAGCCTCGAACCGGGGTCCTTACGCTTCACAGGCAAGCGCTTAACCGCTAAGCCATCTCTCCAGCCCTCCTCTTAGATTTTGATTAGCCTTCCCTCCACCTTTCCTTTTTCAATATCTTCCCTTGACCTCACTTAGGCCTTTTGGAGTGAAATTTTTCTCCTTCTACTATACCCTGAATTCTTATGTTTGATCTTTTCATAGTGTCCCAAATTTCTTGAAATTCCCATTCACACTTTCCTACAAGTTTGTCTTTCTCTCTGTTGGACTGTATTAGATCTGCCACCTGGTCTTCTAGTTTAGATATTCTGTCCACTCCTTCATCCATCCTACTGGTGAGATTTTCTACAGAGTTTTTTATTTCATTGACTATGTTATTCAGTGCTAGTAATTCTGACTGCTTTTTCTTTATTATTTTTATTTCCTTATTTATGTCTTATATTGACCTCCTTATTTCATTAATTTGGCTCCTGTGTCTTCTTTCATTTCTTTGATTTCCTCAAACATATTTATAATCATTCTTTGGAAATCTTTCTCAGGCATTTCCTCTAAATCATTCTCACTGGATGTCATTTCTGATGCATTAATACTTTTTGGTGGATTTATATTGTCTTAATTTTTTTGTGTTTCTTGTGTTATAATGTACGTATTTTGGCACCTTGGATTAATTTAATGCTTGGATTTGCTAATTCTCTGCAGTATTATTAGATGTATCAATCAATCTGCTGTTACATATCTTCAGGGTAGGAGCTTAAGGTTCTAGGTGTGGCTCTTAAGACTTTCAGAGTATCTACAAAAGTCACCCTAGATGTTGGGTTTGCATATTGTAAGGGTATTCAAGTAGACTGAGTGGAGCAAAATCCAGGCAGATTCTAAAATTTATTAAACAAGGTACACATTCAATAAAAAACAGCACAGAGTATTTATGCAAGAGTAGGTGTTCTGACAACCAGATTCTCTAACAAAGTCACAGTCCGTTAGGATGTGTGTCACCCCACACCCTTAATCCTGTCAACTAAGAGGCTAAGATTTCTGTTCTGTTAAGGGTTCCAAGTCAGCTTGTGATCAAGTGAGTCCCTTCCCTAATGTACAACAGAAGAGGAGACAAAGTCACTATAAACAGGAAGCAACAAATGGCAAGCCCCAAATATAGCTTACTGAAGAATGGAAAATTCGACCATCCATCAGGTTTAACACATGAACATATAATTTATCCTGACATGGACGGTACAATTATCACTTATGATTCAAGTCTATACACTACACTTACTTGGCGGGTATTAACCTGGTGTAATCCCTGTTGCCTTTTGGATTGTTTTGGTCTTGGTTATGCTGTGCTCCCACTTGGGTCCCTCTTTGCTGTGGTGTGGACTCAGGTAGGCTGGCTGGGTCACTGGATCGCTACTCTGGTTGCCTGTGCCAGGTGCTATGTAGGTGAGCTCCCTTCCCCAGATCTCTCGTGCTTGTTGGTGCTTGCACTGGCGGTGGGGGAGGGTAGGCTGTGGATGGTGACTCTAGTTCTCCCACTGGTTCATGTGATCCTCTTCCTCACTAGTCACTTCTCCATTCTTCCCTGCAATCCTCCCTTCACATTTCTTGAGTTTGCGAGCAGGCTGGTGTGAGTGGAGAATCCCCTCACCTGGCTTTTCCTGTGGCTCAGGGTGAGCCTTGCGGCTGTGGCCATGTGGGCCTGGTTCCACCACTGCCAGAGCCACTTCTGCCTCCTTCTGTGGGCTCTGGACGCTCTGGATCTCTCCTACTTCCCTGCTGTAGTTGATAATTTCTTATACACCTCAATTTTTAGTAGAAGAGTGTATTTTGCTGTTTTTGTTTGTTTGTTTTTTTGGCTTTTTCTTCCCTAGGGCTGCTCTGGTGTGGTTCCTATGCCACCATCTTAACTGGAAGTCCCCAAAAGTATTTTTCAAAATAGTGCTTCTCAAATTTTTGTTCTTAGGATTTCTTTGTACTCTTAAAATAATTAGAGAAGACCCCCAAAGAGATTTTGCTACACAGGTTATATCTGTAAAAAATGACTATTTAGGAAATCAAATCTGTATTTTTTAAATCCATTACATATAAACATAAATAACTTTTTTTTTAAAGAAAGGGTCACACTCTTTAGCACCAGACCATCATGAACTCAGTATATACTGGCCTTGAACTCATGGTGATTTACCTGCCTCAGCCTTTCAAATGCTAAGATTATAGACATGAACTTCTACACCAAACCTATGAAAAGAATATTTTAATTAAAACTAACTTGGCTCTATAAAATTAATTCCTAGCTACACTGGGAAAAATTTTAGTGAAAAGAATGATATTGCTTTATATTTTTTGCAAATATAAGTTTTCTTTTTTGTTTTTAGAGGTAGGATCTCACTCTAGCCCAGGCTGACCTGGAATTCATTATGCGTAGTCTCAGGGAGGCCTCAAACTCATGGCAAACTTCCTACCTCTGCCTCTCAAGTGCTAGTATTAAAAGTGTGTGCCATCACGCCCAGGCAAATATAAGTTTTGCTACAGTAGAAGATAGCTAGATTCTCTCTCCTTACAAATAATTAATAAAAATAATAAATAATAAAATTTAAATAGGGACACTGAAGATAGTTCAGTAGTTAGGGCGCTTGCCTGCAAAACCTAGAAGTCCAGCTTTGATTCCCCAGTACCCACATAAAGCCAGATGTACAAAGTGACACATGTATCTGGAGTTTACAATGGCTAGAGGCCCTGGTGTGCCTATATTCACGCTCTCTTCCTTCCCCTCTCTCTGCTTGAAAACAAATAAAATTTTAAAATTAAGAAAAAGATAGCTGGATTCTCATATCTACTTCTGAATTCATTTATTGCAAATGTTGTTCTAATGGAAGTATGTGAAGAAAACTGGCCACACACAGATTTGTCAATGGAAAAAGGAAAGTTTCTAAAACAATATTTATTTACTTATTTGTGCATGTGAGTGTGTGTGTGTGCTTGTGTGTATATGAGCACACCAGCTTCTCTTGCTGCTACAAATGAACACCAGACTTTTCAAAAAAAAAATTTATTGACTTCCATAGTTATAGACATGATAATTCTCCCCCGACGTTCCCCTTCACAAATCCACTCTCCATCATATCCCCTTCCCCTCTCAGTCTCTCTTATTTTGATGTCATCTTTTCCTCCTGTTATGAAGGTATTATATAGGTAGTACCAGGCATTATGAGGTCATGGATATCCAGGCCATTTTGTATCTGCAGGACTGCATTGTAAGGAATCCTACCCTTCCTTTGGCTCTTAATTCTTTCTGCCACGTCTTCTGCAATGGACCCTGAGCCTTGGAGGGTGTAATAGAAATGTTTCAGTGCTGAGCACTCCTCCGTCACTTCTTCTCAGCACTATGGTGCCTTATGAGTCATCCTAGAGGTCACTTCCATCTGAAAAGTGAAGCTTCTGTAATCCAAACGTGAGAGTAGCATTAATATATGAGTATGAACATTAAGAGAAGTGCTTTCTGGACATGACCACCAGACTTATGCACCACTTTTTACATCCAGCTTTACATAGGTGCCTGGGGACTTGAACCTAGGCCAGAACACTTTGCAAGCAAGTAATTTTAACCACTGAATTCTCTTCCCAGCCTCAGGAGGGTTTTAATAGGCTTTTTTTGTTGTTGTTTGTTTTTTTTTGGTTTTGTTTTGTTTTTCGAGGTAGGGTCTCACTCTGGCCCAGACTGACCTGGAATTCACTATGGAGTCTCAGGGTGGCCTTGAACTCATGGTGATCCTCTTACCTCTGCCTCCCGAGTGCTGGGATTAAAGGCATGCGCCACCACGCCCGGCTTAATAGGCTTTTTTTTTCAGATAACAGTGAGTTTTCTTCCTTAATACTATATAAACTCAAAAATTAGTGGTTTCTTTGGGGTTAGGGTTGTGAGGACAATCAACTAAAGCCATGGGTTTAAAAATGCCATAATGGTATCTAATACTTTGTGTGTTAAGTTAAATAAATAAAAATGTCTTTACATATTGTATTTGACTAAGAACAATTCTAATGGAAAATTGAATAACCAATTTTTTAAATATTTTATTTATTTAGTTGTTTAGTTTATTTATTTAGTTTAGTTTTTAGTTGGTTTATCTGCGGGGGGTGGAGAGAGAGAATGGTCACACCAGGGCCTCTAGCCACTGCAAACAAACTCCAGACAAATTTGCCTCCTTGTGCATTTGGCTTTACATGGATACTGGGGAATTGAACCTGGGTCCTTTGGCTTTGAAGACAAGTGCCTTAACTGCTAAGCAATCTCTCCAGCCCCCCAATTTTTTTTTGTATTCAGCTGTTGGGCTAAAATCTATCTGAATGTTATTGTTATAAAATAGAAATTATTTTATTTATTTGAGGAAAGAATGGGTGTGTCAGGGCTTCTAACAAACACAAACGAACTTCAGACACATGCCACCATGTGCATCTGGCTTACCTGGGTACTGAGGAATCGAACCTGACTTAGACTTCCCAGGGAAGTGCCTTACCTGCTAAGCCACCTCTCCCGGCCTGAAATAGACTTTTAAAAATGAAAGAAAAAATAATTTCATTCCTTAGAAGCTAGTAACACATGGAATGTGAATGTGATAACACAGAATAATTTGCATGCCATGGTGCAGTGAAATCTCTTGGTCATTGTAGGACTTTGAGTGACTCTTTCTATCTGTCCATGACTTTGTATCATCATTCATTAGAACATTACTGGCTTGCTGAGTTAGACAGATCTTGAATACGTTGACCCATTGCATTGTATAACATTCGAAAAAATCACATTAATACTACCCTAATCAAATCAGGAAAGTCTTCACTATTAAAAACTCTCAAGCCGGGCGTGGTGGCACACGCCTTTAATCCCAGCACTCAGGGAGGCAGAGGTAGAAGGATTACCATGAGTTCAAGGCCACCCTGAGACTCCATAGTGAATTCCAGGTCAACCTGGGATAGAGTGAGACCCTACCTCAGGAAAAAAAAAAAAAAAAAAAAACAACTTTCAAACTGGCAGTACTAGATATAAAATTTTCCAAAATTCGACTTCATTTGAAAGCCTAAACTTTACTCAGTGGCCACCAATAGTGTGGATTATTTGCCTTTATGTGTTATGCTCATTTTGTTCATTTTCTAGAGGTTATCTGCCAAATATCTATTTAGTTAAAGATAGTTTGTTACACCTTCTCTCTAGTAAAAATGGTATTTCATTAAAAGTGAAGTTAGTTCACTCATTAGTTCAATTGCATAAGCATTCTTCCTTGCTACAACCACTGCATTTGGGTGTTTGACAGAACTGCTTTGTGTATACTTTATGTTTCATCACATGGATTATTAAAAGATGCGTGGGGGCTAGGGATGTAACTCAGTTGGTAGAGTGCTTGCCTAGCATGCACCAAGGCCTGAGTTCAATCCCCAGAACCACATAAAACTAACTATGGGGCTGGGGAGATGGTTTAGCAATTAAGTTGCTTGCCTGTGACACCTAGGGACCCAGGTTCCACTCTCCAGTGCTCACGTAAGCCAGATGCCCAAGGTAGCGCATGTGTCTGACATTCGTTTGCAGTGGATAGAAACCCTGGTGCACCCATTCTCTCTCTCTCTGCTTCTCCCTCTCTCTCTAATAAATAAACAAACAAAATTGAATATGTAATGGATTCCTGAAATCCTAGCACTCAGGAGGTGGATGTAGGAGGGTCAGATGTTCAAGATAATTGTTGGTTGCACAGCAACTCTGAGGCCAGCCTGGGCTAATAAGATCCTGTCTCATTACAAAAAAAAAAGTATGTTCAGAGGTTGAAATTAATAGAATTAGTATTTTTCTATTTCATCCAGGACACTGTTTAATAAAACCAACACTCGATAGCTTAGTGGTTAAGGCACTTGCCTGCAAAACCAAAGGACCTTGGTTTGATTCCCCAGTACCCATATAAGCCAGATGCACAAGGTGGCTCATGCATCTGGAGCTCGTTTGCAGTGGCTGGAGGCTCTGGTGCACCCATTCTCTCTCTATCTCTCTCTCTCTCTCTCCCGCTGCCTTGTTCTCTCTCTCTCAAATAAATAAACAAAATAAAAATTAAGAAAATAAAACCAGGCAGTCGTGGTGGTGCACGCCTTTAATCCCAGCACTCGGGAGGCAGAGGTAGGAGGATCGCCTTGAGTTCAAGGCCACTCTGAGACTACACAGTGAATTCCAGGTCAGCCTGAGCTAGAATGAGACCCTACCTTGAAAAAAAAAAAAGAAAGAAAGAAACCAGCCGGGCATGGTGGCACATGGCTTTAATTCCAGCACTCAGGAGACAGAGGTAGGAGGCTGTGAATTCAAGGCCACCCTGAGACTCCATAGTGAATTCCAGGTCAGCCTGGGCTAGAGTGAGACCCTACCTCAAAAAAACAAAAAGTAACTAACTAAATAAAATAAAACCAACAATTGAATTTGTTAGCTAATTTATTTACTATAACTGTGCAGTGGCAAATAATACAGTGCTTATTAATATTGTTTGGGGCCACTAAATTGATTAACAAAGATCAAGAATGGTCTTTATCTACTATTGCTTCTATACCATCAATGCAAATTTTAACACAGTGGCAAAAAGCAAATAATGTTTTAGTATTGGTATGAAAGGAACCACTTAGAAACTCTGGAGAGCCCCAAGAAGGCACTATACTTCAGAAATCTTTTGGGAACTTTTAAGAGCTTAGTAGCGGGGGATGGAGAGATGGCTTAGTAATGAAAGGCGCTTGCTTGCAAAGTCTGTTGCTTTGGGTTCAATTCCTCAGTCCCCATATCAATCCAGATGCACAAAGTGGTGCTTGCATTTAGAGTTCATTTGCATTGGCAAGAGGACCTGGCATGCCAATTCCCTCTCTTATTTTTTCTACTTGCAAATTAATGAGTATTTTTAGTAGCTTAATAATGACTAATGACTTATAGGTAATGGACAGGCACATTTATATTTGAGTTTGGAAAAATTGTAATTTTGTCCTGATCAATTACCCTGTTTAGGTTTTCTCAAGTTCAAAAACTACTAAAAACAAATTTCAGAATATCCTTATGCTACTCAACATTAAACAAGTGAGGAAAACAATCCCTTGATGACTATGTAAATAAATACTATATATTATTAAGTGTAAAGATTGAATTTTAGATTTGCCTCAACCTGACTAAGCTCTGTTGAGTAGGGCATGCTTGGTATCCAAATGTCCTGAGATTAATTTGTTTTCTCAATTGACTTAAACAACAGAAATAATGCTACACAAGGGTTCAACTCATCAGGACCCTCAAGGAGATGTTATTTTGGTGGTGGACTGACTGTAATTGATGATTTCATCAAGAAGATGATTGGAATAATTCTGGAAGCTTTTATCAATAATAGTTTCCACCCTATCAGGTCAATATGAGATGTTCAGGTTACATGCCTATATTTTGTCCTGAAGTTAAGCTGATTTCTCTTAATGCAAGAGAGGAGAAATCTTGTTTGCTGGTGACTACAGAAGTCTAGCATGACAATGGTACACTTACCTGAAAATTTGATTTCTGAAACCTCCAACTATGTTGAATATAGTTATAAAATGAGAAGAAGAAAAAAAACAGACGTCCATAGCACAAGAAATGAAAGTATAGTGCACAATGTCCAACTAACATATACTTCCAATATGTGTGGGCATGCTACTCCCAGTTTAAGATTTCAGAATCCTGGTCAAAGCACTTAAAATCCCTACCATAGTGCTGGAGAGATGGCTTAGTGGTTATGGCGCTTGCCTGAGAAGCCTAAGAACCCATGTTCAATCACTCTCCAGATCCCTTGTAAACCACACACACAAAATGACACAAGTGCAAGGTCACACATGCACACTAGGTGGCACAAGTGTCTGGAGTTTCACTGCAGTGGCTGAGGCCTTGGCACACTAATTCTCTCTTTCTCTCTCATTCACTCTTGCTCTCTCTCTCTCTCTCTCTCTCTGAAAACAAAATTCCCTACCATTCTACACCTATCTAACCAGGCTTTTGTTTCTCCTTCTGACTCATCCCATACAATCTATTCCTTCCCTGAAAACTAGCTACTTTGGACTTTTTATGGCACATGGGTAGTGTATGTTCGAGAGAGAGAGAGAGAATGTGTGTGTGTGTGTGTGTGTGTGTTCAACTATGCCTCTGCGTTCGCATGCATGTGCAGGTTAGAGGATAACATTGGGTGCCATCTTCAGGAATACCATCTGCTTCTTTGGAACAGGGTCTCTCATTGGCTTGGAAATTATCAATTAGGCTAGATTGGTTGGCCAGTGAGCCCCAGCCATCCTCCTGTCTCTGCCTCCCCAGTACTTGGATTATAGACATACACCACCACCCCTGACATTATATGGATACTGGGGACCAAACTCTGGTCCTCATGCTGGTAAGGCAAGTGTTTTATTGACTGAGCCATTTCCCTGCTTCTTGAATATGACAAGTCCAGGACCTACTTGACTTGACCATTCCTACATCTTCCTAGATCATTGCATGGCTGGCACCTTCTTATCATTTAGCACTGAGCTCATGTACTATATCCCCAGAGAGGCCTGTGCTTCTATTAATAATTCATCCACCCCATCCCACTATCCATCTCATTAAGGCTAGCTTGTTTTCTTTATGATGTTGTTGCTCTCCAAAGTGGTGTGTGTGTGTTGGGAATTAAATCCAGCACCTTGTTCATGCTAAGCAAGCACACTACCACTGGCCTAATACTAAAGTGATCTTTAAATATTTGTTGCTTTCTGTGCAAGGGACCTTGCTCATGAGGCCCTTTCTGTCTCATTTACTGCTAAGTTCCTTGGTAGACATTCATTGAATGAGTGAATTTTCTAGATGCATGAATGAATTTATAGGAAATGAATAAGGATTTCAATTTGAATCAGTCTTTAAACAAAATGTTCTAAATAATGGTAAATTATGTCACTATGAATTACTAAGAAAGTGTTAGGTTACTCATAATTTGGACTTCCTGTTTTGTTCTGAGCCAAGACTTCATAAAGTGGCACTTTCTTTTGACTTAAAGTGATAGAAATTTTCTAAATACCAGAAATAGCAACAATAAATAAAACAACACAGAAAATGTTCTAAAAATATGAAGAAAGATTATGGATTTTTTATGCAATCATCTTAAAAGTGAAATTGCCCAAAAAATACCTTTACTCAATACCAAATAACTTAGCTTTGGATAAAATCTGGCATTTTAATTTCAGAATATATTTTACGACACCCTGTCCAGATGTTCAAATCCAGCTTTTACTACTTCTTCCAAATACCACGGTTCCCAGAATTTATGTTCTCAATAAATGATTTCAAGGTAAGTCAGATACATGGGTCATTATTGATGAAAGTATTTTAATGAAAGCCCATCTGAAGAATGAAAAATGAAATTAAAATGTTGAAACTTGGGCTGAAGAGATGACTTAATGGTTAAGGTGCTCACATGTGATGTCTAAGGTCCCATGTTTGACAAGATCCCACATAAGCCAGACACACAATGGGACACATGTGTATAATGTTGCACCTGCGTACAAGATGGCACATGTCTAGAGTTCAATTTCAGTGGCTGGAGGCCCTGGCATGCCAATTAAATCTCTCTTTCTCTCTCTCCAAGCCATTTCTACAGCCTATACCCTAACTTTATACATAACTGAGATGCACCTCAGCCAATAAGGGTGTGGTGGTTTGAATGCATGTCCCTGAAAGCCCCCAAGAGATCAGGTAATTTTGGTTTGGTTTTTTAGGGTATGGTCTTTCTCTAGTCCAGGTTGACCAGGAATAGTCTTGGGATGGCCTCAAACTCACAATGATCCTCCTACCTCTGCCTCCCGAGTGCTGAGATTCAAGGCATGTGCCACCACACACAGAAGATCAATGATTTTTTATTAGGATTAAGATGCCTACTTAAGTCTTCAGCGGGCAAAACCCTGCTAGAGGAGGGTGTGTCACTTGGGGGGATGATCTTGAGTCTAACTCTAAGGTGTGTAGAGAGTAAGTTTGAGCTCTATATGCCTTTGCTTGTTAGCTATTGTATTTTCTCTTTCTTGACTATGGATCTATGGAGGTAAGCTAACTTCTTCTACCTTGATGGAACTTGTCTGGGAATCTATAAGCCTGAAATAAAACCTCCCCTCCCATAGGCTGCTTCTGCTCAGTTGTTTGTCCCAGGAATGAAAATGTAACTGCAACAGAAAATTGGTACCAAGAGTGGGGCTCCTTACTACTAGAAACCTGTGTGGCCTTTGGCCTTTTGAAACTCTAGAGGCTTACTGGTTAGAAATGTTAGACTTGGGTCTATAGAACTTGATTATTTTCCATGCTTGTTTTAGACGTTGTATTGGTTCAATCTTTCCTTGTTATGCCCAGTGCCACATTTTGCAGTGTAAATATTTTTCACACTAGGCCATCATGTTTTTTTGTTGTTGTTGTTGTTTGTTTTAGTTTTATAGTTCACTTGAGACCTTGAACTATGGTTTTGTTTTGTTGGGGGGGGGGCTTTTTATTTGTTTGTTTTTAGAGGTAGTATCTCACTCTATCCCAGGCTGATCTGGAATTTACTGAGTAGTGTCAGGGTGGCCTAGAACTCATGGCGATCTTCCTACCTCTGCCTCCCACGTGCTAGGATTAAAGGTTTGCTTTTAATGTTTGGTTGAATGCACTGTATTTTATATCATGTGTGGTCAAAAGTTTATAGGGGTCAGGGACAGAATGTGGTGCTTTGAATTAGGTGTCCCCCATAAACCCATGTGTTCTGAATGCTAGGTCCCTAGCTAATAGAAATTTGGGAATTGGAGCTTCCTGGAAGTGTGTGGTTGGGGCAGGCTTGTGAGTCTTATAGCCAGCTCCCTGTGGCAGTGCTCAGCTACTCTCTCTGCTGCTACTGTCCACCTGATATTGATCAAGATGTTATATCCAGCCTCTATTCACACCATGTTTTCCTACACCATCATGGAGCTCCCTCTCAAGTCTGTAAACCAAAATAAACCCTTTCCTCCCACAAAGTGCTTTTGGTCATGATTGTCCCAGTAACAGAAAGGTAACTACAACAGAGGGGTTTATAAATCACACAACTCCAATACTACTATTAAACCTAGCAAAATGAATGATAACACCTTAATATCATCTAATATTATTCATATTCCTTTAACAACTTCAGCTGTCACAATTCACTTCATCTGTTTGAATCAGGAACCTAACAAGGGCCTCATGTTGGATTTGGTTGTTACAGCTTTGTTTCACATTCTTTTCCTTTTCCCTTTTCTTTCTACCCCTTTCCTCTCCTCCTCCCCTGATCCTTCTTCCTCTTCCTTTTCCTTACCTTTTAGGAGACAGGATGTTATTAAGTTGTCCACATTGTCCTTGAAATTTTTGTGGGGGGGGGGGGTTGAGGTAGGGTCTCACTGTAGCCCTGGTTTACCTAGAATTCACTATGTCATCTCAGGGTGGCCTCAAACTCATGGAAATCCTCCCACCTCTGCCTCCCAAGTGCTGGGATTAGAGGCATGAGCCACCATTCCTGGCTCTGTCCTTGAAAATCTGAAGTCACGAAATCCTTTCTCCTCAGCCTCTGTGGTAACTAAGGTAGCAGGTGCACACCAACATGCCTAACTGTTATGGATTTAACAATTTACTCAATTTCCTTTTGTCAGACTAGAGATTGCATATATTCAGGGTGGTATGGCCACGGACTGTTCTTTTTCTTTTCTTTTTTATAGGTAGGTTCTCTAGCCCAGCTGACCTAGAAGTTACTCTGTAGCCCAGGAAGCCCTAAACTCACTCACTCACAGCAGTTCTCTTACCTCAGTCTCCCAAGTGCTGGGATTAAAGACATGAGCCAACATGCCTGACTCTATTTCTTTTCTTCTCTTCTCTTCTCTTCTTTCTCCTCTTCCTCCTTCTCCTTCTTCTTCTTCTTTCTTTTCTTTTCTTTCTTTTTTTTTTTTTTTTGAGGTAGAGTCTTGCTTTAGCCAGGCTGTCCTGGAATTAACTCTAGTCTCAGGCTGGCCTCAAACTCAGCATTCCTCCTACCTCTACCTCCTGAGTGTGTGCGTGTGCCACACATGCCTGGCTTTTCCTCTTTTTTTAATTAAAAAAAAAATCAAAGAACATAAATTACTTGCTATATGTTTATATTAAGAGCAAGGGATGCTTGTTTATATTTTTCTAGCATATATTTATGAAATGGGTGTGAATTAGGTCATGACGTAGCATATACCTGTTACTCTGATTTGAATAACTTTGAAGGAAGAAGACTAGTTATCAGCCAGCAATAGCTGGGGTATTATAAAAAGGTTCTGGCAGAGGTGGCACTTGAGTTGGGCCTTGTAGAATGTGTCTAGGCATCCAAGGCAAGATGCTATTCATAAGAATGAAGTGTGAAAATGGAGATGAAATGGAAGAATATGAAAAACAAAGCCAGGAAAACAGAAACATATAAAATGCATTCGTGGACTGGAGAGATGGCTTAGCGGTTAAGACGTTTTGCCTACAAAGCCCAAGAATCCCAGTTCGACTCTCCAGGACCCACGTAAGCCAGATGCACAAAGGGCCCATGTATCTGGAGTTCATTTGCAGTGGCTGGAGGCCCTAGCGTGCCCATCCTCTCTCTCTCTTTCTCTTTCTCTCAAATAAATAAATAAAATATTTTTTAAAATGCATTCATAAGTTCTGAGACCTTGAACCTAACTAGAACAGAAATTAGGAGTTGTCACTTCATGCTCATTACCATCTCCTTTTAAAGAAAAGACAAAGGTTTACTTAATTATTATATAATGGGACATTTGTAATTATTCTCTTTTCACTTAAATTAGGCTCTGAAACACCTGTTTACCAGTCAAAGCACCGGCATTGGAAGAAAAGGCTGTCGATTAACAACAGAAGATCTTGAAGCTTATGTTTATGTCTTTTCCCAGCCTGGAGCACTGAGTGGTCCCATTAACCATTACCGAAGCATTTTCAGGTCAGTATCATTTCTTTGGGGTTAAGTAAAATACTTCAGTCCAATCTTGAAGAGACAATATTTGATTTTATCGATTTTTTTTGCTAGTGTGTGTGCATGAGTATAACGTAGCATGTGTGTGTAGTGTGGTATGTGAGAGGTAGGCACATGTATGTGGCCCTTGCCACACCCCATACTCTTCCCTGTAACAGAGGATGCTCACCTGGGATAGCTGGAGTGGCACCTAAGTGTCCAGCTCCATTGTTCTTCCACTGGGCCTTGTTATCAGCCGGAGTCACGTTACTATTACTACTGCTCATTCTGCAGCTTGTGGGGTTCCAGGGAGTCTCAGGTCTCTGCTCCCCTGCAGGACTGGGGTTACAGTATACTTGTACTCGGGCAGTCTCAGGCTCCCTCAAGCCTTCTTGCTGGTGCAGAAAGCACACCTCGCCACTGAGCCTATCTCTCCAGCCCCTAGCTTTTTAAGATTAAGTTCACCACTTATCTAAAGAGCCAGACATAGTATTCTGATTTTTCCTTAGTGTTTGTATAATCTTTTTCATATAAAACTTAAAATATGTGGGAAAGTACAGAGAATAATGTCTTAGATTCCCCAACGTAGCTGTCATCTGTTTTGCTGGGGAACTCTTTCCCTTTGAGTTATTATGCATAGATTTATCTTTTTAGTTCTATTGTAATGATCATTTATTCATTTAAAAACTATTAAGCACTCCCCCTGTACTAGACTATGTTAGTAATCAAGGAATAGTGATGAATAAAACTTTATAAGTCTCCTGAATTCACTAAACTTGTCACTTCATGGGAGAAACAAACTTTAATAACCACAGTAATGAATCCATGGTTATAAACACACAGAAGTTTTTTGTGTTTTTGTTGAGTAAGGATCTCACTTCTCTTTATTTTTAAAATATTTTTATTTACTTACTTGGGTGGGAGAGAGAAGAGGCATGTCAGAGCCTTTTGCCACTGTAAGCAGATTTCAGATACATACATCACTTTGTGCATCTGACTTTACATGGATACTGGGGAATTGAACTCAGGCCAACAGGCTTTGCGAGCAGGCACCTTTAATGCTGAGCCATCTCTCCAGCCCAGAATTCATTCTTTAGCCCAGTCTATCCTGGAACTCAGAATGTATGCCAGGCTGGACTCAGAACCTCCTACCTCTGCTCCTGAGTGCTAAGATTACAGGCATGTGCTACCATGCCCAGTACACGTGACCTTTAAAAATAGCCTTTTAACATTTATCCTGTACATGTTGATCTCGTAGTGCAGTGGTTTTTTGTTTTTTTTGTTTTTTTTTTTTTTGTATTCACTTATTTGCAAGCAGAGAGAGAGAAAAAAGGGAGATAGAATAGGTATGCCAGGGCCTCCAGCCACTGCAAACAATCTCCAGATGCCTGTGCCACCTTGTGCATCTAGCTTATGTCAGTACTAGAGAATCAAACTTGGGTCCTTGGGCTTCCCAGGCAACCACGTTAATCACTAAGCTGTCACTCCAGCCCTGTACCTCATTTTAGGCAAAGTTTTTGTGGCTCTGGATTCTCGTTCTGTTGTTTGTTATTTGCTGGGCTCTCCATGAACTTCTGAAAAATTCTATCTCCGCCTCCCATCTCCCAGTCATTCAGAAGCCAGAAGCCTGCTTTTTACACAGGGTTGGGGGCCAGTCTTGGGTACACCAGCTGGAGTAGCACTGGCATTATATCAGCCATATCCCCAGCCTCTAACGCAGCGTTTCACAACTAGTTCCTTTTACATGTTTTCAAATTTGTTGTTGTTGTTGTTGTTGTTTAGGGCTAGAAAGATAGCTCAGCAGTTAAGGATGCCTGCTTTCAAAGCCTGACAGTCCAGGTTTTATTCCCTAGTATCCATATAAAGCTAGATGCACAAAGTGGCACATGCATCTGGAGTTCATTTGCAGTGGCAAGAGTCCCTAGCATGCCCATTCTCTCCCTCCCTCCCTCTCTTTCTCTCTCCTTGCAAAAAATATCTTAAAATATTTTATCTAGCCAGGCATAGTGGCACACTCCTTTAATCCCAGCCCTCGGGAGGCAGAGGTAGGAGGATCGCCATGAGTTTGAGGCCACCCTGAGACTCCATAGTTGAATTCCAGGTCAGCCTGGGCTAGAGTGAGACCCTACCTCGAACCCCCCCAAAATATATATCTATATCTATATCTATATCTATATCTATATCTATATCTATATCTATATCTATAATCTCTTTATGAGAAAGAGAGAGAACAAGCACACCAGGGCCTCTTGCTACTGCAAACAAACTACAGACACATATTCCTCTTTGTGTATCTGGATTTATATGGTTAGTGAGGAATCAAACCTAGGCTAGAATGCTTGCAAGCATGTTTCCTTAACTACTGAGCTACCTCCCCAGCCCTCTTTTTTTTTTTTTAAAGTAAAATGTATTTGTACATGTACATGTGTGTGAGTGTGTATGATGGACACACCAGTGCCTTTTGTGGCTGCAAACAAATGTCCATCTGGTTTTACATGAGTGGCTAGGAAATTAAATCTGGGTCAGCAGGCTTTGGGTGGCTAAGGAATTGAACCTGAGCAGGCAGGGCTTGCACGCAAATGCCTTTAACCACTATGCCACCCCCCCCCCCTCATGTCCCACAGAAATTTTTTTCATTAACACTTCTCTAAGGAGCCTTTTGAGGCATTTTTCCTAATCATCCCCCCATGAAATTTTAATATGTTTATGTACTACATGTTCATGCATTTTTATTTGTAAAATGTGAGGCCTTTTCTACTCTCCCAAGAATCAACTTTTGCCCCTTTAGAAAAAGTCTATATTGTCCTTTTTAAGGAATATGTGGCCTTAGTGGAACATTGTAGGAAAATGTGACTTTAGCTTTTGCAATGACTCTCAAGCTGCCTTTTCTTTTGCTAGCTGCCTGCCTCTCAAACACCACATGGTGAGCACTCCAACACTACTGCTATGGGGAGAGAATGACGCATTTATGGAAGTTGAGATGGCTGAAGTCACAAAGATTTATGTGAAAAACTACTTCAGACTCACTATTTTGTCAGAAGCCAGCCATTGGCTTCAGCAAGACCAACCTGACATAGTGAACAAATTGATATGGACATTTCTGAAAGAAGAAACAAGAAGAAGAGAGTGACTTTTCTTTATCTTCTATGAAGGCTCTATAATGAAATCTCTAAATACTTTTTAAAAAATGTTCATCAGCTTATGTTTTATTAGGAAAAAACTTGTTTTACTATGCTTTTATCATAAATATAGTGACCAGTGGTATTAAAAAAATCTATGCCTGTTGTGAACATGTAATGTGCTGTTTATTTTCATTGGTTGTACCTTGCACAGAAAATTGTCTGCCTTAAAATACACACACTTGTATAAAAAGGAAATTGGGAAAAGTGGCTCCAATTTGGTTGTTTGCGTTCTTTATCCTGTTAACATATGGTGCCTTTCACAAACACACAAGAAAGATTAGATGCCATAGCATAAAAGCCAAGTCTGCAGTGATATTGACTTTAATTTTGTTGTTTAAAAGTTCTTTTTACTGTTTTTAACCATCAAAATTATATTATCAAATCTCTTGGATTTATAATATATAAATTAATTTGAAAGTGAACATAACTAGATGATTATATGTTCTTAAAGTAGGCCATAAGTTCTATTTATACTGAGCAGGTTAAACTGTATTTGACACTCGTATCATGCTACATCAACTAATAAATTGGAAATTATCATGTCATATTTACATATTTGTTAAACAATGCAGAACAAGAAAGCATATCCAGTGAATTACTCACCTTGATTCTCCAGATTAATTAGTGAGACCTAGGAAAAGAATAAAAATGTCTTTTGCCTCATTCAGTGAAAATGAATACTGTAATTCTTGTGTACACTGGAATCTAAATTTTACAGGGTAAGGGTTTTTTTGGTTGATTTTAAAAACTGATGTACAGCAAATGTAGAATAAAGGTCTAGCACACTGTAGACATTCAAATATATATTTTAATATATGTGGGATGCATTTCAAGATTGATAGTAGATGCCTGAAACTATAGATAGAAAAGCAAACCCTAGATCATAATGCTTTTTCCAACTTACTTTAGCATGTTTCTTGAACTATGGCTGTTACTTTTTCAGCTTGAGGTGTGGCTGTGACAAATGCATGGCTTTTCCCCTTCCTTCCATGCTCATAGCATACAAGACTTTTCCATTCCTTTTGGAGAAGCTTTTCACTGAAAAGGATCACATACTCACAGTTTCTGTTTGGCTAATCTGAATTTCTACCATCCTTATTCTCCCCTCAGTGAGCAAAAGAAAGTCTTGCTGAGTGAAATAAAGGTTTTTAAATATAAGCACTGCAATACCAGGACAATCACTCTGAAAGTGGAGTGGCTACCAGGTAAATTAAGTGACCAACTCCTGGGTAGAAGTGTACCCAGCCTGGTCATGGCCGGACAGAGAGGTGATTTACCGCCCCCAATGGGGCGAGGCCGGGGACAGTGTGAAAGTTCATCGCCTGTTCAGATTGGTGCACAGTTAAAAACTTAAGAACTTTTTCTGGAATTTTTCACTTAAGATTTTCAAATCCCAGTTGATTGGTCAACCAGGTAACTTAACTGAAACTATGGTTAAGGGGGGGTCATCTGTTAAAATATTATAATATAGGGCTAGGGAAATTGTTTAGTGGTTAAGGCATTTGCCTGCAAAGCCTAAGGACCCTGGTTCAATTCCCCAGGAACCATGTAAGCCAAATGCACAAGGAGGCAATATGCATCTGGAGTTCATTTGCAGTGGTTAGAGGCCCTGGCATGCCCATTCTCTTTCTCTCTCTTTCTTTCTCTCTCATAAAATAAATAAATAAATAGAATAAAATATTTTTAAAAAAAATATTAAAATATATGTGACATACTTCTTGGCAATGTGAGGGAATATAAAAGAAAGATGACATGATACCACATATTTTCCCTTAGGAAGCAAACAGAAATGCAATTACACACAATTTAAAGAGTAGAAATGGGCCAGGCATGGTAGTGTATGCCTTCAGTCCCAGCACTAAGGAGGCAGAGATAGGAGGATCACCATGAGTTCAAGGCCAGCCTGGGACTACAGAATGAGTTCTAGGTCAGCCTAGGCTAGAATGAGACCCTACCTCGAAAACAACAACAACAACAACAAGAGTAAAACTGAATATCATAAGAGTGAGAAGACAGACAAGGACAATACCTGCCCAAGGGACAGCTGCTAATTATATTGGGTGATCCTCTTTTGACATGGGAGGCAACTGGTAACATTGCCAAATCATGGCACCTTAGTGACGCCCATGTATTCTCAAATAAGCTCCTGTTTGTGACAGGAATGTTTCCCTGATAATGACAGAGGTAAGTGGAATGTCCCTGAGAATGCTCATTCTACCATAGCAACCTGTATTTATAACAGAAGTCAATTATGCACATCACATTGGAGCCTCACAGCAACACTGCAAGGTAGGGAGTATCATTAATCTGTAGATGTGAAATGAGGTTGGATGTGTAACGTCACCTCCTGTGGAAATGTTGGAGTCAGGAAGTCACTCAGATCTACCTGGTTGTAAAGCCCAAGATCTTTCACATACATATTTGGAATAACTGGATTTGGTACCACACAATTCTTCCTGTTATAGCAGTAACCTGGTGTGCTTTGTTCAATAGATGGGAATTCAGAGACTTACAATATAAGTAGCTCTGGGAAAATTTGCAAACACTGGAAGCCTCAATATAGCATTTCCCGAGTTGAGAATGTTACCAAATATAGAAGAAAGCCTGGCTTGCGCCCTATTGGTCACTTCACACGTGAAACAAGGAAGGAATAGGTCCTGGGGACTATGTGTTGACACACTCAAGTAGGCCTTGCTTTATTTAAATCAAAACTGTTTACTAATAATGCTGATTTTGCAAGTTTGTGGTTACTGAAAGTCAGTTTAGAATGTTGATTGGTCCATGTAAACCAAAGTTAATATGACTCCAGCATGCATAGCTAATTCTGGCCCATGATAATAAACATTCTCTAATTTTCTTTTGTATTTAATTATTTTTAAGTTAGCATACATACAAAGTGATGGGTTTCATTACGGCATTTTTCACTCATAAATGGCATGTGTGTGTGTGTATGTGTATGTGTATATGTATATATGTATATGTATATATATAAAGTTTTTTGTTGTTTTTCAAGGTAGGGTCTCACTCTAGTCCAGGCTGACCTGGAATTCACTATGTAGTCTCAGGGTGGCCTCAAACTCACAGTGATCCTCCTACCTCTGCCTTCAGAGTGCTGGGATTAAAGGCATGTGCCACCAGGCCCATCTTGGCATTATGTTCTTTTTTATTCATTGACCTTGTTTTTGTCCTCCCCCACTTCCTCACTCCTTTTGTTGATTCCCTTTCTTCCTTCCTCCCTCATGTCATATGAAGCCCATTACCCTTCTTCTTTCTCTTTCTCTTTCTCTTTCTCTTTCTCTTTCTCTTTCTCTTTCTCTTTCTCTTTCTCACTCTTCTAACATCTCTTCCTTCCTAATGATCAACATATTGGAAAAATCCTCATAACATAAAGGCTCAAAGGTGTCATTGTTAAACCTCTTAAGATAAAAAGATATGACCATGGCTGGAGAGCCAACTGAGCGGCTAAGGCACTTGCCTGCAAAGACTAAGAATTCTAATCCTTCAGATCCCAGGCATAGCCAGATGCAACAGTGATGCAAGCATGCAATGCCACGTATGCCCACAAAGGGGGCGCACACATGTGGATTTCTTTCACAGCAGCTGAAAGGCCCTGGCCCACCCATTCTCTCTCTCACTCTTTCTCTCTCTCTCAAAAAAAGAAAAAGATATGACCATCCAATGAAATCAGTTTGTAGTGAGAGCAAATGAATTTCAGTAACAAGTTGCAAAGGCAACTGGTAGGATATTTTACTGGCATTAGCACATAAAATTAAAAGTTGTAATTGAGGGGCTGGAGAGATGGGTTAGTGGTTAAGCACTTGCCTGTGAAGCCCTAGGACCCTGATTTGAGGCTCGATTCCCCAGGACCCACATAAGCCAGATACACAAGGGGGCGCACGTGTCAGGAGTTCATTTGCAGTGGCTAGAGGCCCTGGCACTCCTATTCTATATATATCTGCCTCTTTCTCTGTCTGTCGCTCTCAAATAAATAAATACAAAAAAAAATTTAGATGACTTCCCATTAAGATGGCAGTGTAGGAACCATGCCAAAGCAGCCTTGGGGAAAAAAGGCCAAAAAACCCCAGCAAAATACACACTTTTACTAAAAAGTAAGGTTTGTAAGAAATTAAAATGATAGCAGAGAAGTAGGAGAGATTGAGAGCATCCAGAACCCATGTAGGAGCCAGCAGAAGCAGCTCCAGCAGCAGCAGCAGTACCAGGTCCATAGGTCCACGGTGGCCAGGCTCAGCTTGAGCCACAGGAAAAGCCAGGTGAGGGGATTTTTCACTCACACTGGAGCTCTTTGCAAACTCAAGAAACATGAAGGGAGAACGGCAGTGAACAATGGAGGAGCAAATCACAAGGTAGAAGAGCACATGGAACAGTGAGAGAACTAGAGCAGCATTGGCAATCTCCCCTCCCCCACCGCCAGTGCCCAGCTCCAGCGAACAGAGCAGCGGTCCAGGGACCCAGCCATGCCTACTTGAACCCACAGCAGGATTCAAGTAGGAGCAGAGACCAAAATCACCCCAAAAGGTAGTTGGGATTACACCAGGTCAGTACCCGCCTAATAAACCTGGTATATAGTAGGCCTGAGCCAGAAGTGCTAGTTGAACCTTCCATATCAGGATAATTTATGTGTTAAATCTGATGGATGGTCAGATTTGCCATACTTAAATAAGCTATATTTTGGGCTTGTTATTTGTTGCTTCTTGATTTATAGTGGCTTTGTTTCCTCTTCTGTTATACATTAGGGAAGGGTCTCACTTAGTCACAAGCTGACTTGGAACCCTCAACAGACGAGAAATCTTAACCCTCTTGTGATTAAGGGAGTGGGTGGGGCAGACAGAGGACAGACAGAGGATCTAGTTGTCATAATACCTACTCTTGGATAAATACTGTTTTTCATTGAAAGTGTAAATTGTTTAGTTAAATTTTAGAAACTATCTGTATTTTGTTCCACTCAGCCTACTTGAATACTCTCATAGTAGGCAAACCCAACACCTAGGGTCACTTTTATAGATACTCTGAGAGTCTTGAGAGCCACACCTAGCACCTTAAGCTCCTACCCTGAAGATATATAGCATCAGATTGATTGATACAACTAATAATACCCAGTTAACTAGAAAATCCAATCATTAAATAATCCAGGATGCAAAAATATATACATTATAACATAAGAAACACCAAAAATCAAGACAATATAAATCCACCAAAAAGCATTAATGCATCGGACATGACCTCCAGTGAGAACGAATTAGAGGAAATGCCTGAGAAAGATTTCAAAATAATGACTGTAAATATGTTCAAAGAAGTCAAAGAAGAAATCAAAGGAATCAAAGAAGACACTGGATGCCAATTTAATGAAATAAAGAGGTCAATACTAAACATAAATAAGGAAATAGAAATAATAAAGAAAAACCAGTTAGAATTACTAGCAATAAAGAACACAGTTAATGAAATAAAAAACTCTGTAGAAAATCTCACCAGTAGGGCTGGAGAGATGGCTTAGTTGTTAAGCGCTTGCCTGTGAAGCCTAAGAAACCCAGTTCGAGACTCGATTCTCCAGGACCCACGTTAGCCAGATGCACAAGGGGGCACATGCGTCTGGAGTTGTTTGCAGTGGCTGGAGGCCCTGGTATGCTCATTCTCACTCTCTATCTGCCTCTTTCTCTCTCTGTTGCTCACAAATAAATAAATAAAAATAAAATAAAAAATGAAAAAATGGAAATCTCACCAGTAGAATGGATGAAGGGGAGGACAGAATGTCTAAGCCAGAAGACCAGGTGACAGATCTAATACAGTCCAACAAAGAGAAAGACATACTAATAGAAAAGTATGAATGGGAATTTCAAGATATTCAGGACACTATGAAAAAATCAAACAGAATAATTCAGGGCATAGTAGAAGGAGAAGATTTCACTCCAAAGGCATAGTAGGCTTCTTGAACAAAATCATAGAAGAAAACTTCCCCCAAATTGGGAAAGAGGTGCCAATGCAGATACAAGAAGCCTTTAGAACACCAGCCAGACAAATCCTGGAAAGAACCTCTCCTCACCATGTTATAATCAAACTACCAAACACACAAACCAAAGAAAAAATATTGAAAGCAGTTAGAAAAATCAAGTTACCTAAAGCCTATCAGGATTACAGCAGATTACTCAACACAAACTTTAAAAGCCAGAAGGGCTTGGAGTGATATATTCCAAGTTCTGAAAGGTAACAATTATCAACCAAGGTTACTTTATCCTGCAAAACTAGCCATTCAAATAGACAGAGAAATAAGGACATTCCATGACAAAAGTGGGCTAAAGGAGTATTTGAAGACAAAAACCAGCTCTATAGAAAATACTTGAAAGAATCCTCCATGCTTAAGAGAAAGAAAAGCACACATACAAGGAACCTGGAAAAAAAACAATACTCAACTACTAGTTAACAAAGAGAGCAAAGGTAAAACTGGAAGAACTAAAAAAAAAAAAAATGGCAAAAATAAATATACACCTTTAATATCTCTTAATATCAATGGCCTCAATGCCCCAAACAAAAGACATAGGTTTGCAGACTGGGTTAAAAAGCCCCACATTCAGCCGGAAGTGATGAGAGCCGGCTGAAAGATGGCAGCACTGGTGTTCCACCAGGGGGAAGGCTGGCTTCCGGGTCCCCTGCTGGCATGTCCCGCCTCCCTGGGCGGCCCCTGGCGGCTTCCTGCCCACTGGGGGGGTGAGGCCGAGAGCAGCCCCTGGCTCCTGGCCCCGACTCTGCCCGGTCAGGAGCGGCTCCCTGTAGACATTCGAAGAGTGTGCTGAGGTCCATCCAGGCGCCCGACTACTCACTGTTAGGACCCCCGGCCGCTTCTTCCTCATGCAGATGGCAGTCCACTAGAGGCTGGACAGGACCCCCGAGGTGACTCATGGCAGGGGACGTGGAAGGATTTTGTTCCTCCATCCATGACACCAGTGTCTCTGCTGGGTTCAGAGCACTGTATGAGGAGGGATTGCTTCTCGATGTCACTCTGGTTATTGAAGATCATCAGTTCCAGGCCCATAAAGCACTTTTGGCCACCCAGAGTGATTACTTCAGAATTATGTTTACAGCAGACATGAGGGAACAGATCAGGACAAAATTCACTTGAAAGGTCTAACAGCTACTGGTTTCAGCCACGTTCTTCAGTTTATGTATTATGGAACTATAGAACTGAGTATGAATGCTGTCCATGAAATTCTTCAGGCTGCCATGTATGTTCAACTCATAGAAGTGGTGAAGTTCTGCTGCTCTTTTCTGTTAGCGAAAATCTGCTTAGAAAATTGTGCAGAAATTATGAGGCTTTTAGGTGATTTTGGTGTAAACATCGAGGGAGTCAGGGAGAAGTTGTGACGCCTTTCTGCTAGACAACTTTGTGCCACTCATGTCCAGGCCTGACTTCCTGTCCTATCTGAGCTTTGAAAAGCTCATGTCTTATTTGGATAATGATCATCTGAGTAGGTTCCCAGAGATAGAGCTGTACGAGGCTGTTCAGTCTTGGCTGCGGCATGATAGAAGACGCTGGAGACATACCGATACCACCATTCGGAACATCAGGTTTTGTTTGATGACTCCATCCAGTGTCTTTGAGAAGGTTAAAACATCAGAATTTTATACATACTCCCGACAGCTGCGCTATGAAGTTGACCAAGCACTGAATTACTTTCAAAATGTTCACCAGCAGCCCTTGTTGGACATGAAATCAAGCCATATTCGTTCTGCCAAACCCCAAACTACAGTATTCCGAGGAATGATTGGACATAGCATGGTTAATAGTAAAATCCTTCTGTTAGAGAAACCAAGAGTCTGGTGGGAACTGGAGTGTCCCCAAGTAACTCTTCAGCCGGACTGTCTTGCCACTGTCAATAACTTTGTGTTCCTGTTAGGTGGAGAAGAGTTGGGCCCTGATGGTGAATTCCATGCTTCTTCCAAAGTGTTCAGGCATGACCCAAGACAAAAGCGCCACATTCCACGTTCTTTGATGCCATCGCCTGCGCAGTGGCTGGGCTCCCCTCTGTCTCTCGGCCTGCCAAAATCTATGCATCACATTCGCCGGGAAATTCCTCCAGTCCACCCAGCCGGTGCTTGTGACCCGAGAGGACCCCAATTCCAGGAGGACTACCCTGGGAAGAAATACTGAACCGCGTGACATCCAGAAACAAATGGCCACAGATTCTGATCTTCCCGGAAGGGGTGTGTACCAATCGCTTCTGCCTAGTCACTTTTAAACTAGGGGCCCTTCTGTCCAGGTGTCCCTGTGCAACCTGTCCTGCTCAGGTACCCAACACCCTGGACGCGGTGACTTGGACCTGGCAGGGGTTCACGGGCTTCCAGGCCTGCGTTCTGACCCTGAGTCAGGCCTTCACCAGGGTGGAGGCGGAGTTCATGCCTGTTTATGTCCTGAGCTACGAAGAAAAGTAAAAAATCCCTGCTTTCTGCCAGTGCAGTGCGCGTCAACATGGCAAACGCTTTGGGGATACAGCTGATGATCTCCGCGAGGGGCGGGGGGGGGGGGGGCCTTCAGCTGCCCATGGAAGCTGGTTTGGTGGAATTTACAAAAACCAGTCGGAAATGGAAATTAGATTGGGATAACATGCACAGGCACCTGGATGAATACGCAGCCATCGCGGCTGCCTCGAAAGGAGGGAAGATTGGAATGGAAGAGTTTTCGAGGTACTTAAAGCTCCCCGTTTCTCAGCCTTTGAGGGAACTTTTTGTTCTCTTTGACCGGAATAAACCAAGGAAGGGGAAGGAAGCCAGCCGATGTATTTCCTCTCCCCTCTTCCTCCTCTCCTGCCTCTCTCCCTCCCTCCCTTTCTCTCTGTCCTTCTTGGCTGCCACAATGTGAGTTGCTCTGCTCTACGATGCCAAGATACACTAAGACATCTGAAACCATGAGCCAAATTAAATCTTTCTTCCTTTATGTTAATTTTCTCAGGTATTGCTCACAGTGATGAGAACACATAGGCTCAAGATGAATGATGGGAATATAGAGTTTAATAACACAGAGCAACGTTCTTCACGCAGCAAGCACTCATCACACAAAAAGCACTTACGTGGGCTGGAGAGATGGCTTAGCGGTTGAGCGCTTGCCTGTGAAGCTGAGGACCCCGGTTCGAGGCTCGGTTCCCCAGGTCCCACGTTAGCCAGATGCACAAGGGGGCGCACGCGTCTGGAGTTCGTTTGCAGAGGCTGGAAGCCCTGGCGCGCCCATTCTCTCTCTCTCCCTCTATCTGTCTTTCTCTCTGTGTCTGTCACTCTCAAATAAATAAATAAATAAATAAAAGAAAAAAAAAGCACTTACGTGTTAGGTTTCTGAATATTTGGCAAAATGACTACCTCTTGGACAATCTTATGTTACAAAGTGCACATATTTTTCCAAGAAATTATTATTCTTTATGCCAAAGTTGTCAGTGAACTATTGAGCTTCATTCACTTATTCAAATAGAAATTATCAAATGACTTTTAAAGGTTTATTTCCTCCCACGACTTTCTTGGAGCCAAAATATTCAGAATACAGTAGCTCTTCTAGCCACTTCCCTGCTCAGTGGAAGCCTTACCCCTCCCATCTTACTCCTAAATTCCTGGCGATAAATTTTATTAAGGTTTCCTGTCATATAATTTGACTGTTCTTATCTTAAATACACCTGCAGGTTTCTGAGTCACTACTTGGATCATAATTGTTCTGAAATCTGGCAGAGCTTACAAATTCGTTCTTCTTTCCTCAATTTTTCTTTTAGGTATTTTATTTATTTATGACAGCAAGAGGGAGAGAGACTGAGGATATATGGTACACCAGGGCCTCCTGTCACGCCACCAAACCCCAGACACACGTGCCACTTTTGCAGCTGGTTTTACGTAGGTACTGGGGAATCGAACCTAGGGCCAACAGGCTTTGCAAGCAAATGCCTTTAACCACTGAGCCATCTCCCCAGCCGTACCTATCCTACCCTCAAGTTTTCTGTTTAACCAAAGCATTTATTTATCCTTCATGGCTGAGCAGCAGGTAACTGACTCCCCCTTCTGCAAAGGCCTTTGTGACTCAGTCTTTCAGGGAGAAAAAGAACCCAGGCACACCAGGAAGACACCATAGAAAGGCTGATTGCATTGACTTCAACTCAGCGCTCAGTAAGACGTCTGGTAAACGGATAGTTAACACCAACCACTCGCAGAAGGAGGAAGAGAGGCTTCTCTTTCTGGCCCGCGGGCCTGGCCCAGGGCGACTGGAGCAGACGCTGCAGGGCGGAGGACAAACAGAGCGGACTGCGCCTGCGCACACTGGCCCGGTCACGTGACGGCGTGGTCCGCCCCGGCGATTCCCAGCCCTGCGGAGGGCGGTCCGGCTGCAAACGCGGACCGGGGGCAACCGCTAAGGGGGCGTCAACCTTTCCGCCCGGGGGCGGGTTTGGCCGCGGCGCCCGCGTTCAGTTGGGAACGCCCCCCTTTCTTCCAGAAGCGGCTCCTGAGACGCTCGGGCCTGCGGGTCGCTCTGGGGCTCGGTGGTGGGGCTATGGCCCGCTGTGAGGGGGGCAGCGCGGCCTCGGTGGCTCCGCTGGGCTCGGCGGGAGCTCGCAGTGAGGGGTTGCAGAGCAAGGGCCCCGGTGAGCGGCGCCGGCTGAAGGCGGCGGTGTCGGAGCAGCTCAGCCACGACCTGCTCAGGTAGGAGGCGGCGGGAACTCCGGCGGCTTCCGGTCCTGCGGCGCCCACCTCTGCCCTCCTCGGTCTCCCCATACACCCCTCCCCACACGGCTCCCCGCGTTCGCGGGTCACCCCCCTCGGAACCACCGGCCTTGCTCCACCTAAGGACCCCGTCTCGAGCCTTTCACACACCACGTTCCCGAGTCAGAAGGAAAACAAAAACTAACATTGTCTGACGCGCTGACGTGACTGTGCACCACCAGTTGATGCCCACAATCTTCTCACGTGTTGGAAAGACAAAAGCGCCAAGGTCGGGGTCCATCCAGGTCCTGAGACGCACACCGCTTTCTTTTACATAAAAGACAACAATAAAATTAAGAGAGGGAGTATTTATTTGGAAGGGGGAAAGATAGAACAAATGACTGGAATCTCTTTGTTTGAGCTTACCAAAAAATGCTTATAGAAATACTGATTGGAACCTGCCTTACCCGCTCCCCTCATAAACACTCCCAACAGCTCCAAGCAAGTGAAAGGTTGTCCTGAAGTTTACTTAACCGTTGTAAACCTGGTGAATAGCCACCTCGGTTTAAATGAAGCCGACAGAAACTACTTAGGTGATTTCCATTTCTGCAAAACAGTGAACTTCACTGCAGTGCAGATTCACCTGGGGAAGCTTGTTAAAATGCAGATTTTACCCGGCCCTAGCAGGGACTGAGATGAGGCCCAAGATTTTACCTTGTTAACAAGGCTCCAGAGATGCTGAAGCTGTTGGCTATGATCACATTTTTGAGGACCTCTAAACTAGAAATCGAGTTACTAATAATAACTAGTATTCATTTTAAACTCACCTACTCATAATGCTCCTGTAGCTATAAGTGGAATCTTACCAAAATGAAGAAGGGATCCTGCTTTGTCTCCTCCAGTAGGTGACTCCTGTCAAAGATGGGAAGCTGGCTCAGAGGTTAAAGGCACTTGCTTGCGAGCAGAATTCTCACACTGCCCACATCAGCCAGATGTAAAACGTAGCATGAACCTCTGCTGTTCATTTACAGAAGCAAGAAGTCCTGCCTCCCAACACACGTGCAAATAAAAATAAATATTTTTTTAAAGATGCAAAAAATAAGACCAAAGTTCTGTTTCTTTAAAATGTTTTCATTTGGGCTGGAGAGATAGGTTAGCGGTTAAGCGTTTGCCTACAAAGCCAAACGACCCAGGTTCAAAAACCCAGGACTCATGTGGGTCCTGGAGAATCGAACCTGGATCCTCAGGCTTCACAGGCAAGTACCCTAACCACTAAGCCATCTCTCCAGCCTTCTCATTCCTTTTTTCCTCAGTCCTCTATGTTAAAATGCTTGTGGGCTCAGAACTGTGCTGGTCTTGTAAGGATATGGGTAGTCCCTATGGTGTCATGAGTATACCAGTCAGTTCATGTTGGGAGTACAGTGCCTTCCCACCCTATGGCTCCTACATTCTTTTTAAAAATCTATTTATTTTATTCATTTATTTGAGAGCAAGAGAGAATGGGTGCATGAGGGTCTCTTGCCACTGAAACGTACTCCAGATGCATGCACTACTTTTTTCATCAGGCTCTATGTGGGTATTCAGAAATTGAACCCAGCAGCAGGCTTTGCAGGCAAGTACCTTTAACCATTGAGCTATCCCCTCAGTCTGACCCTTACAATCTTTTTTTTTTTTAAATATTTTTTTGAAAGCAGAGAGTGTCTGTGAGAGAGCATGAGCACACCAGGGCCTCTTGCCACTGTAAGTGAACTGCAGAGGCATGCACCACTTTGTGCATCAGTACCTTTAACTGCTGAGCCATTTCTCCAGCCCAGGCTCTTACATTCTTTTCAAACAAATATTTCTATTTATTTGCAAGCAGAGAGAGAGGAAGAGAGAATAAGAGTGAATACACCAGGGCCTCCTATTACTGCAAACAAATTCCAGATTCATATGCCACTTTTTGCTTTTGGCTTTATGTGGTTACGTGGGGAATCAAATCTGGGCTGTTGGGCTTTGCTAGCAACTGCCTTTAACCATTGAACAATCTCTCCAGCTCCTTGTACATTGTTTTTGACAAACAAAAAAACTTCATATGCTGACCCAAACACCAAATAAATATAAATAGTCAAATAATTAAATAGCCAAACAAAAAATGTGATCAGAGTGAGTCGAGGAAGACAATATGGTGACATTTGAGTGAGTTCTTGGAGTTTAAGAACTGATTCAAGACTGGGAAGGGGGCTGGAAAGATGACTTAGTGGTTAAGGTACTTGCCTGCAAAGTCAAAGGACCCAGGTTTGATTCCCCAGGACCCACATAAGCCAGATACACAAGGTGGTGCATGCATCTGGAGTTTTCTTGCAGCAGCAGCTGGAGGCCCTGGCATGCACATTCTCTCTCTGTCTCCCTCTTTTCTCTCTCTTAAGTAAATAAATAAATAAAAATTTTAAAGCCTGGGAAGGTAGAGTGGGAGTATATCTAAGCAAGACCTACACAGACACAGAAATTTGAAAGCATTTTATTTTGGTACAGACAAATTGTGTTAGATTCTAGGTTACCTGTAGTTATGATAAATGTAGAGAATTGAGGATAAACAGTGAACAGTTTCAGTAGTTAAAAAAGCCAGATCTTCTGGGGGCTAGGTAGCTGGCTTATTGGTTAAAAACACCTTTTTTTTTTTTTTTTTTTTTCCAGAGAGAGAGAGAGTATTGGCATGCTAGGGCCTCAGGCACTGCAATTGAACTCCAGACACTTGCACTGCCTAGTGAGCCTATGCAACCTTGTGCTTGCCTCACCTTTGTGTGTCTGACTAATGTGGAGTGTGGACAGTCGAACATGGGTCCTTACGCTTCGCAGGCAAGTGCCTCAACTGCTAAGCCATCTCTCCAGCCCTAAAAACACTTATCTGTAAAGCCTTCTAGCCAGCGTTTGAATTCTCCAGCCACCACACAAAAAGTCATGCATGCATCTGGCATTTGTTTGCAGTGGTAAGAGACATCCCTCCTCCCCACACAATACATACATGCAAATAAATAAATACATTAAAAAAAAGAAGCCAGCCCCAAGGGCTGGGGAGGTGGCTTAGTGCTGACCATGCTAACATGAGGACCTGAGTTTAGATCCCAGCACTGGGGAGCTGGAAACAGGAGGATCCCAGGACTTGCTGGCCACTCAGCTGGTTGAATCAGTGACCTCCAGGTCCAGTGTGGTACCCTATCTCAAAGAAATAAGGTGGAGGAGCAATTGAGGAAGACAGCCAACATTGACTTCTGGCCTCCATATGCATGTACATACATGCACATGTGCACCCATATCCATCCACCCATCCATGTCGTGCATACACTATACATGCACATATACCCCACGCATATACACAAGCAAACAACAGCAATAACAACAAAAAAGCAGGATCTGAGTTGTTGATGTGGTGGATCATGCATGTAATCTCAAAACCAGTTTGGGCTATATAGAGAAACTGTCTCCAGCAACCAACCACCACCAAGATCTGATGTAGAACTGGAAATACTTAGGATATAATACTTGTATAAGAACATCTCAGCCTCATTGATTAATGGGCTATTCAGGACAGGTTTGTTTTTGTTTTGTTTTATTTTTTAAAACAGGGTCTGCTGCATCCCAGGCTGGCCTCAAACTATATAGTGATGGGTCACAGGCATTCAATGTGTGCTGCCACCCTGGATAGTGCTGGGTCACAGGCATTCAGTGTGTGCTGCCACCCTGGGTTTTATGTGGCTAGACAGCTTCTTTGTTTTTCTAAGGCAAATATAAGCTTCCATTGTATTACTTACTAGATGCTATACTTACATGTAATGTTGTATTTACTTTTACCCCAGATCCCTTGATTTAAGCCTTGATATCATCCCCATCTAACAGACTGAGATTAGAGAAGCACTGGATAAACATTAAAGTGGTTATGACATAGTCAGATCAGACCCTTGGCCACCTGGCCCCAGTGACATCTTAGTGATTTACCCCAGGTTATATAGCCAGAGTTTGAGCCCAAGCCGTCTGTCTGCCTTCTCTTCTTTCCTTTCTTTGTTTTTGTTTTTCTATCTGTCTGTCTATCATGTTTTTTTCTTCCTTTTTTTTGAGGTAGTCTCACTCTAGCCCAGGCTGACCTGGAATTCATAGCAGTCCTCCTACCTCTGCCTCCCAGCTGCTGGGATTAAAGGCGTGCACCACCACGCCCAGTTTACCTTCTCTGCGTAGCTGTGCAAACAGGTCTTCAGCAACTTTGTCCCTTCATGTCTGTGTCCTCACCCCTTTCTTTCTCTGACTGTACCATTGAGTTGCTTTGAGATACTCTTAGAGTGCCATCACATCACTCGGTCCCTGTTCATCGCTAAACATCCCTGTACAAATCTCTTGCTTAGCTACCACATTGCCCAGTGGCTAACCTTGGTTCATCTTCTGTCCAATTCAGATGAGATTAGGGCCAGGGACCTACAGTGAGAACTAGGACCCTGTATAAATAATAGGTGAATTTGGCCACTTTATTCAGGAGACAATTGTCAGTCTGTTGAGCAAAGTGGTAGCACATGAAAGTGAATGGATTCGCCTGGACCAGAGTGAGACCGTACCTCGAAAAACCAAAAAAAAAAAAAAAAAAAAAAAAAAAGAAAGTGAATGGATTCACTAAGACTAGGTAATAGTGGCCTTCTGCACCCAAGCATTTGGAATATTCAGAAGGTGGGGAGAGCTAGTAATGTTTTAAAAGTAGGGTTAGCATCTAGATCTTGAAGTTGAGAAAAGAGCTAGAAGATTTTACAGTAGTTGAGGCATGCATACTGCCAGTGGAAGTGGAACAGTTAATCAAGTTGTTGACTGAATACATGTGGGGGAGTGGGGAAAGGGAATTGAAGATGGCTGTCAAGCCCAGGACATTTAAAAGGGAGGTATATAATAAATATTTGGTAAGGTCTTATCCAGTAGACAATTGAAATATGTCTGGAGTTGAGAGTTTGACTGGCAGATACAGATTCAAAGTTAGTGGCATCATCAGCACCAAGTTACCAAATCAAACTATTCTCTCTGGATTGGGGAGGTAGCTCAGTCTGGAGGGCACTTGCTAAGCATGAGGACCTGAGTTCAGATCTCCAGCACCCATGTAAATACCCAGTGGATGTGGCAGTGCCCTGGAGGCAGAGACAGATCCCCAGGGTTAGCTGGCTAGCTGTATTAACTAAATCTATCAGTTCTGGCTAGATTCAAGGGAGGAAGTTAAGAAGGTTGGTAAGTTCATGAGGGCTCTAACACAATGGTAACATATTAGCTTTAAAAAAAAAGACAAAACTGTTCAGGACTTGGAAAGATGGCTAAGTGGTTAAAGATGTTTGCTTGCAACGTCTCCTTGCCTGGTTCAATTCCCCAGTACCCACACAAAGCTAGATGTATGGTGTAGCACATGCATCTGTAATTCATTTATAATGGTAAGAGGACCTGGTGTGCCCATTCTCTCTCTCTCTTGCCCCCCCATTTGCAGATAAATTAAAAACTTAAAAAAACCTGTTCAACCACATAAAATCCAATAATAATAAATATCTAATATCTAAAAAACTAATAATCAGTTGTTAGTATTTATTTTTAACTTATTTATTTATTTGCAAAGAGAGGGAGAGTATGAGTACACCAGGACCTCTTGCCGCTACAAATGACCTCCAGACATGTGTCACTTTTTCAGCTTTATGTGGGGACTGGGCAATTGAACCTGGGCAGTCAGATTTTGCAAGCAAGCACATTTAACCACTGAGCCATCTCTCCAGCCCCAATAATTGCCTTTTATTTTATTTATTTATTTTTAAAAATATTTTGTTTGTGACAGAGAGAAAGAGTATGGGTATACCAGGGCTTCCTGCCAACAAACTCCAGACACATGCACTACTTTGTTTATCTGGCTTTACTTGGGTAGTAGGAAATCAAAAATGGCTCATCAGGCTTTGCAAGCAAGCACTTTTAACTGCTGAGCCATCTTTCCAGCCCAATAATTAAAAAAAAAAGTATGTGTGGGCTGGAGAGATGGTTTAGTGGCTAAGGTGCTTGATAACAAAGCCAAAGGACCCAGGTTCAATTCCCCAGGACCCATGTAAGCCACATGCAGAAGGTGGTGCATGCATCTGGAGTTTGCAGCACCTGGATGCCCTGGTGCACCCATTCTGTTATTCCCCCCCCCTTTTCTCTCTCTCTCTCTCAAATAAAAAAAAAATAAAGTATGTATATGTTTTCAATTAATATTTGAGGGAACAGCACACTTTTGTATAACCTTAAAATTACCTATGGAAAAAATTTATTGAAATTATTAACCAAGTAAGTTCTGTCTGCTCATCATCTTCAAGGCTTTAAATTTTTGTGCTCTGAAGCATTTATTTTGGGGGTAACTTGAGATCATTCAAGAAGCAGACAGTGAACTGTGCTATGTAGTGAAGATACAGAGTTTCTGTGCTTGGGGAGTTCCTTGTCTGGTAGGGAGCGATGCGCAGAGCTAATAATGCGGTGAGGAGTGCTGTAATAGGAGCATGTACAGAGTGTGGTGGGATTAGAGGAGGGAACCATTAACTGGGTCTTAGGGGAATATGAGTGTCATGGAAGGTTTCCCAGCTCTCACTGTAACGGATGTCTTTACCCAGCACTAGTATCTCGTGGTACACTGGTATGATTGCCAATTATATCCTGGGATACAGAAGTCCTCTGAGAATTCTTACCTTGATGCTGCAGATGGTATTGCCATAGTGATGACATCACCATAGTAATACAAAGTATTTTTTAGTTTTTAGGGAGCAAAGATAAAATAGCTAGTGTAGGAGACAAAAAGATCATATTGTGAAAATTTCTTTTATAATGTTGATTTCTTTTTCCATCACTGTATGCATATGTGAGATCAGTGGACTTTGCCACAACTGTGTCTGCACTACCAAAGGGACATGAAGGGTTTACCCCCTGAGTCTCATTTTGAATAATGGATTAAAACTGATTAATCTGTTTGGTGGGGATGGGAAAGGGTTTAAATGTCACATTCTTGACAACCAATCCTGCATATCAGCCTTGGTAATTAACAGAACAAAGTGTACCAGTTTGTAATCTGAATAGTCTATTGTTAGGTATCTGGTTTGTACAGTGTTGACTGTTTACATTTTTTGTTCTATTTTACTAAGAATGCTTTTAAAATTGATCATTTAATAGCCAGAAGCCATATTAATTTCCTGCTATACTTATACTTAGAACAAATCTAAAGAAGGTATATTTTAAAAATCAACATATGTAGCAGAAAATATATTATTAAAAGAAATTATTAATTTTTTAGAATATGATTTAATAAAATAAAAAAGGCAAATTATCTTTGTTCTCTCTCAATTTTTAGGAAATTAATTCTAAGCCAATAGTAAGCATTATTTTTATTTATTTATTTATTTATTTTTGGTTTTTTGAGGTAGGGTCTCAGGGTGGCCTTGAATTCATGGTGATCCTCCTAGCTCTGCCTTCCCAGTGCTGGGATTAAAGGTGTGTGCCATCATGCCCAGCTAGGTATTATTTTGGGGGTTAAACTCAACCCTTTTTTTATTAACTTTTATTTTGTTGCCCCTGTATTTATAGGTTTGTTTTGTTTTTAAATCTATTTTATAAAGACAAGCATTAAATATATTTTTACCATTACTAATTAAACTTTAATTGTTTTTTCTTCCTTACAGGCTGTTCCGGGAAGAAATCCATACAGATGTTGCTTTCTCTATAGATTGTTCTTTGTTCAAAGTACACAGAGCGGTCCTTTTAGCAAGAATCCCTGACTTTTATTATCATATTATTGGACAGACATCAAATAATTTAACCAATTATGAGCCTATTCCTGTGGAAAATGTTGAAGCTTCAGAATTTAGAACATTTTTACAGTAAGTGCTTTATCTTTTTCCTCTTACATTTAAATCTAATAAATAATTGTTTTTAAAAAATGTGTTTTTGTCTGTTTTATAACCTAAGAAAATCCATTCATTTAAATTACTTATACTTTTAGTAATTAATAAGAGTCCACTATTAATAGTAGAGGGTTTAATGTCAGTAAAGCTAACATTAGACTGATCCACAGCTGAGTGTGGTAGTGTGCCCCTATGATCCTAACACTCAGAAGGCTGAGGCAGGAAGATCACAAATTCAAGAGCAACCTGGATTCCATATGGAGACTATATCTTTTTTTTTAATATTTTATATTTATATTTTATATTTATATTTTATATTTATTTATTTTATATTTTATATTATTATATTATTATATATCTTTTTTTAATATTTTATATTTATATTTTAATATTTTATATTTATATTTTATATTTATATTTTATATTTATTTATTTATACAGAGAGAGGGAGAGAGAAAGAGAGAGAATGAATGGGCACACCAGGGCCTCCAGCCATTGCAAATGAACTCCAGATGCTTGCGCCCCCTTGTGTATCTGGCTAATGTGGGTCCTGGGAAATCAAACCTGGGCCCTTTGGCTTTGCAGGCAAGTGCCTTAACTGTTATCCCTCCAGCCCTGGAGATTATATCTTAAAGAATGGAGATTATATCTTAAAGAATGGAGAAATCGGGCTGGAGAGATGGCTTAGTGGTTAAGCGCTTGCCTATGAAGCCTAAGGACCCCGGGTCGAGGCTCAATTCCACAGGACCCACGTTAGCCAGATGCACAAGGGGGCACACATGTCTGGAATTCATTTGCAGTAGCTGGAAGCCCTGGTGTGCCCATTCTTTCTCTCTGTCTCCCTCTTTCTCTCTCTGTCTATAGCTCTCAAATAAATAAATAAAAATTTAAAAAAATAAAAAAAAAAACAAAAAACAGAGAAATGAAGATATATGCTCCATAGCCAGCCTGTCTACCTCCCTCTCTTTCCTCTCTTTTTATCTTTTTTCTCTCTTTCTTTTCTGAATACCAAACCCAGAGCTCTACACATGTTAGGCAAGTGCTTTAGCATTGAGCTATAGCCTCAGTATTATCTAGTAATTTCATTGAATTACTGGATCCCAAAGCATCTCAAAAGTGGCCCTATTGACATTTTGACTTGGATAGTATTTTTTTTTTATTTTAATATTTTTTATTTATTTATTTGAGAGCAACAGACACAGAGAGAAAGACAGATAGAGGGAGAGAGAGAGAAAGGGCACGCCAGGGCTTCCAGCCTCTGCAAACGAACTCCAGACGCGTGCGCCCCCTTGTGCATCTGGCTAACATGGGACCTGGGGAACCGAGCCTCGAACCGGGGTCCTTAGGCTTCACAGGCAAGCGCTTAACCGCTAAGCCATCTCTCCAGCCCGGATAGTATTTTTTATAGGGTAGTGCTGAGTCTTTCAGGATGTTTATTTGTAACACCCAAAATATTTTCAGACATGGCCAAGTTTCCACAGGGAAGAAGGAGAAGGGGCTGCAGTGGTAAATTGCTCCCTGTCGAGAACCATTGCTATAGACTAAGTTCTATTCTGTTGGTTTCAAAACTATGGAGCAGTTACGTATTTTAAAACCCCACAACCTCATAATCAATTCCATTTTCATGGCTTATGCCATAGTCTATTGGTTTGTAATAGTAAAATAAGCTTAGTAATTTAGAAACAACAAAAAGTTAGTACAGTTTTGGAGGATTAGAGATCCAAGATAAAAGTGCTAGCAGATCTGGTGTCTGGTGTAGGGTAGGTCCTCAAATGGCACCTTATGTGTAGAAGTTATAAACAAGCTTTCTCAAGCTTATTCTTAAAGAGCACTAAGTCCATTTGCGAGTTGAGCCTTCATGACCTAACCAACCTTCTTAATACCCCAGCATTTTAAATTTTATTTAATTTCTGTGTGTCTCCACTTCTCAAGCACTGAAGCTACAGGTGGGCCACCACACCTGCAGAGCAGTTATGTGTGGTGCTGGCCCACCCCTCACACTTGCAGGATAAGCACTTTATCCACTTAGCCATGTCCTCAGCCCATGTCCCCCCTTTTAATAAAATCACACTGGACGTTAACTTGGGGGATGTATACATTGAGACTGTGGAAGCCTGTATGCAGTCAAAATTTTTGAAAATGTATATTCAATTGAATTTTTCAATTGATTTGGGTAGGTTAAACTTAGTTAAATAATGGGAAAACCAGCTTAATTCCCCTCTTAATTTTATTTTATTGTTGGGTAATGCACAATTGTTATAGTCCCACACTTTATTTATTTATCAGTTGATAGCCACTTTAATTCTTCTACTTTTTGGTTATTATAGCTAATGTTGCAATGAATATTTGTTCACCTTTTTTTTTTTTTTTTGAGGCAAGCCCAACAGACTGGCATTTTTTTTTTCTTCTAAATATATATATGTGAGAGAATGAAAACGAAAGAGAGAGAGAAAAAGAATCGGCATGCCAGGGCCTTCGGCCACCATAATCGAACTCCAGATGTGTGTGTGCCACCTTGTGCACGTGTGCGACCTTGTGCATGTGTCATCTTGTGTGTCTGGTTTACATGGGATCTGAGAAGTCAAACATGGGTCCTTAGACTTTTCAGGCACGTACCTTAACTGCTAAGCCATCTTTCCAGCCCTTGTGCAGTGTGTGTGTGTGTGTGTGTGTGTGTGTGTGTGTGTGTGTATCTGTCTTCATTTCTCTTGAGTAAATACCTAGGAGTGAGTAAACTGGCTGGGCCATATGGCAACTCTATTTCACCTTTGGAAGAACTGCCGGAGTCTTCCAAACTGATTGTACCATGTGACATTCCTACTGCTAGCAGTATGGAACTTTTGCTATCTGCTATCTTTTTACCCTTTTATTTTTTTAATTTTTATTAGCATTTTCCATGATTATAAAAAAAAATCCCATGGTAATTCCCTCCCTCCCCCATAAAACTTTCCCCTTTGAAATTCCATTCTCCATCATATTACCTCCCCATCTCATTCTGCTATCTTTTTTTTTAACTGAAAAAATTTAATTTTTATTTATTTGACAGAAAAAGAGAGAATGGGTGTGCCAGGGCCTCCAGCTACTGCAGCCGAACTCCAGACACATGCACCACCTTGTCACCTTGTGCATCTGTTTTACATGGGTCCTGAGGAATTGAACCTGGGTCCTTTGGCTTTGCAGGAAAGTGCCTTCACCACTAAGCCATCCCTCCAGCCCTCTCCTATCTTATTAATTATTGCTATCCTATTGGATGTGAGCTGCTATCTCATTTGATTTTTGTAAGGTTTGGGAGTGAACAAGACCACGCAAACCACTCTGAGGCAAAGATGAAAGCTTGTAGTCAAGAAAAGCACAAGCTGCCAGGCCTGACCCACAAGAGAGGAGCACAGCCAACCTGAGTTTTCTGGTAGTGGGCTTTATGGGGCTTTTTCAGTTGGGGGAAGGCAAGGAAGGAAAAATACCCTCATTTGTTAAGTTGAATAGAGAAGTGCCTTTAGGGGAGATCATTACATAAACCACTTACAATAGCTAGGGAATAGCACCAGAACAGTGACCAGGCAACTCAGACTCATGAGATAGGGGGCAGAAAACTGTGACCTGGGCCATTATTAAGCAAGGAGATAGTGACCAGGTGGATTCTTGAAGAATGTGGACAGTCCACTATCCTATACCTCCATCACCAGTCTGCTGACCATGGTGACTTCATGTTAGGAGCCTGTCCCAACCTAACATTTTTCCCTTATGTTTTTAGGATAATGAATGGCTTATTTACCACATTGATATCTTCTTTTGAGAATTATTTATCTGTAGCTTTTGCCTATATTTACATGAAATTATCTTTATATTATTAAGCTACATATTCTGGAACTCTAGGGTCATACATAATGTGCTGATCTACTGTCCTACCCTTTGGGTTGTCTTTTCACTTTCTTGGTGGTACTATTCGTGACAGCATTTTAACATTTTGATGTAGCCCAGTTTATTTAAATTCTTTCGTCTCTTGTGTTTTGGTATAGCTAAGAAATCATTATTAGTCCAGGGTCACAAAGGTTTGTGCCTATATTTTCTCCAAAGAATTTTGTGGCTTTAACCTCTTGGCTATTAGATTTCAGTCTGTGATTTATTTTGAGTCAATCTTTGTGTGTGCTGTTGGGAAGAGCTCAAACTTTATTAATTCTTTTGTATCTGGATATACAAAATTCTCCTAGCATTATTTTTTTAAATAAACTGTACTATTATATTACCTGGACATCCTTGTAAGAAACCTTTTGATCATTACTATGAACTGAATCATTCCTCACCACCTATAATATGTTAATGCTCTAACTCCTGGTGTGATGGTAGTTGAGATGGGCCCTTCAGGAAGTGATTAGGTTTGGCTGAGTTCATGAGGGTAGAATATTAATAAAGTTCAGAGTCTCTTTATAAGAAGAAACACCACACATACATACACCATACCCCATGCCACACTATATACTGCCAAAGAACAAGAGGAAACACCAGGGAGGTTGTGCTGTCTCCCACCCCCACCATGTGAGAGCCCACTGAAAGGCAACATCTGGAAGCCAGGAAGAAGGCCTGCACCAGAACCAACTGTGTTGGCACCGGATTTTGGACTTCATAGCTTTCAAGATCTTTCTCATTGACCCCACCCAGCCTGGGGTATTTTGTCATGGCCGTCTGAGCTGATTAATGCACTCATAAATGTGAGTTTGTTTCTCTTATGTCAAGTCTATTCCATTGATGTGTTTTTCTGTTGTTAGGCCTATGCCAATGATCAATATTGACTTTTATAGGAAATCTAAGGGCTGGAGGGATGGCTTAGAGGTGAAGGCGCTTGCCTGCAAAGCCAAAGGACCTAGGTCCAATTCTGCAGGACCCACGTAAACTAGATGGACAAGGTGGCACATGTGTCTGGAGTTTGTTTGCAGCAGCTGGGGGCCCTGGCATGCCAATTCTCTATCTGTCCCTCTCTCTCTCCCCCCCTGTCTCAAATAAATAAATAAAATTTATGTTTTAAAAAAAAATCTAAGTTGGATTTTTGTGTTTTTATGTATTAGATTCTGGGTGCTTCTTAGATAACAGTATTTTCATTACTTTTAACATACTTTTTGCCTGTTTTCAGAAGCATGTTGACTTTAGCATAGAAAATTGGTTTTGGATAATGCAAGCAGAGTTAGGTATTTGCCTTCTTGTTCTCTGTTTTATGCCTAGCAGTTGAGAGAGTGACCTGGTTATTTTCATTATTTGAGTTTCTAATATGAAGCTTCTATAAGCATAATTGAAAAATTGCCTACCTTGGCTTTCTCTACTGGAACAGTATCATAATACCATAATTTAAATAGATATTTTAAGTGTAATTTAGATAATTTTTATATTCCAACATAGACCAAATATCAGTTTTAAAATATATATCTTTTTCCTCTAGTAAGTACTAGAGTGAGTGGAGTTGGAGGCTTTGTAGAAAAGCTCAGTCTACTGTTTGTCTGTGAACATGCACTAATCACTTTCTTCCCACCTGAAAAAAAAAATTAAAGGAAAAAAGTGATCAGGAAGAAAATACTGAATTAGTGATAGTATGAGATAGTGATAGAAGCCCTGGATTTGGCATCTGCCTTCTTCTGTGTGTGCATTTTCCTGTTTCCTAATTCTTTCAGCTTCAGTTTTCTCGTTATGAACCAGGAAGTTGGAATAACAGGTTTTCGACTTCATACCACTTGACAGTGCATATTTTAAGCATTTAATCACTCTATTTATGCATCAGGTTAGTCATGGTATTCTGTGGTTATGTAAGCTCCTTGAAAGAAGATTGTCTGATTGATGTGCACATCACAAATGATATCTTTCTAGTGTCTTGCACTTACAAAGTGCTTGTGATAGGCTGCCCCTATTTTTTAGCAGATAGTGTTGAAATTTGTCTATATTAAAATAAAACCTAAGGAGACCATTATAAAGGGATATGCTGATATACAATTTTTCAAATAAAAATTAGGACATAATGGATTTTTGCACTATGAAATTGTCATTTGTTTACTATTATAATTGTGTGGTGTTCATGCATGTATGTTCATATGTGTGTGCACAGGTGTGCAGGTAGAAACTAGTGGTTAATATCAGGTGTCTTCCCCAATCACTGTCCACCTTAATTATTAAGAAAGGATCTCTTGAGCTGGAGAGATGGCTTAGCGGTTAAGCGCTTGCCTGTGAAGCCTATGGACCCCTGTTCAAGGCTCGATTCCCCAGTACCCACGTTGGCCAGATGTACAAGGGGGCGCACACGTCTGGAGTTTCTTTGCAATGGCTGGAAGCCCTGGCACACCCATTCACTGACTCGCTGTCTGTCTCTTGGTCTCTCTGCCTCTTTCTCTCTCTCTGTCACTCTCAAATAAGTAAATAAACAAACAAACAAAAAAAACACCTTTTTTTAAAAAGAAAGGATGTCTTTCTAGGCATGTTGTTGCATGCCTTTAATCCCAGAATTTGGGAGGCAAAGATAGGAGGATTACTGTGAGTTCAAGGCCAGCCAGAGATTACATAGTGAATTCCAGCTCAGCCTAGGCTACAGCAACACCTTACTTAAAAAAAAAGAAGAAGAAAGAATCTCTTATTGAATCCAGAACCTAATGATTCAGTAGTTTAGCTAGGCAGCTGGCCCTAAGTATCCACTTACCTGTCTCCAGAGTGATGAGATTGCAGACATTTACCACCTGTGGTGGAGTGCTGAATGCTAGGTTCCCAGCTGATAACAATTGGAAATTAAAGCCTCCTGTAGGTTGTGTATTGTTGGGGGCGGGCCTCTAGGTGTTAGAGCCAGTTTCCTCATGCCAGTGTTTGGTACATTCTCCTGTTGCTATTGTCCACCTTGCCTGGGCCAGGGGTGGATGTCCACCCTCTGCTCATGCCATCGTTTTCCCTGCCATCGTGGAGCTTCCCCTTGAACCTGTAAGCCAAAATAAACCATTTTTCCCACAAGCTGCTCTTGGTTGGGTGATTTCTACCAGCAATGCAAACCTGACTGCAACACCACCATACTGACACCCAGCATGGGTGCTGGTCTCTGGCCTCAGGCCCTCAAGCTTGTGCCCTAGCCATTGAAATTGTAATTTAAAAGTCTTCAATTTACACCCTTTCTCTTTAAACAATCTGTAAGATTTAAAATATTCTTTTTTGTTGCTGCTTATTCTGCAGCAAGTCCTTTGGTATACACTTGGGTTAGAGTATAAAATGTGCATGTTTTATATGCAGTAACTTCCACCAAGGCTTAAGTGTCAGTTGAAAGTAGTGCTCGCTTTGTGACCTCATGATTAAAATTAAACTGAAGTCCATCAAAATTTCTGAGTTCCTAAGAAGACTTAACATTTTTAGTGATGTTTAAGTATGTATATATATATGAAAAAGAAAGAAAAAAAAGGGCCTTGGAATTTTTAGTTTAACATCAGTAACTGGGAAGTGCTAGAATAAAATGTTAGTCAAGTTAGCATATAAAACAGCACAGAGAAGCATTGGAGAGATGGCTCAGTGGTCAAAGGCACTTGTTTACAAAGTCTCATGGCCTAGGTTCAATGTCCCAGTTCCCATATAAAGCCAGATGCACAAAGTGGTGCAATTTGTCTGGAGTTTGTTTGCAATAATCCATACTCACTTTTTCTTTCTTTTTTCCCCTCTCTTTCTTTCCTTCTGCCTCTCTCTCTCAAATAAATAAATAAAATATTAAAAAATAGCACAGAGTAATTTTTTCGGTGCTACCTTTTATCTCTGCTACATCCCTTATAATACTAGGGCTGTAAATGAGTGGAATATATGACTTCCTTGTTGAAGCAACTGCATCTCTTCATTTTGGGTAGAGCGTAGAGCAGTCAGGGGTGCGGTTGAGAGACTTGGGCTTACTCCCAGGGCTTTGTGCATGCTGAATATACACTGTACCACTGAGCTACATGCTCCAGCTATATATTTTATTTTATTAATTTTTTGAAACCAGGTCTCATTGTGTTGCATAGCTGACTAGGACCTCCTGGGCTGAAGTGAGCCTTCTGCCTCAGATGCTCAAGCACCTGGTATTATAGGCATGTGCCACTATGTCCTGCTCTAGCTATGTATTCCTGATACTCTGGTATCTGAGGACTCAGTGACTGAGAGACTGCTCCTCACAGATAGCTGGATGTGGACACACACGCACATGTACACACAACCATGTGAACAAGACTAACCTTAAATTCATTACTATCAACCTGAAAGATGCTTCAGTGCTGGTGTCAAATCTAATACGTGTTTTTTTTTTCTTTATTCTGTTACCTGGTATGTAACATTGATTTTCTTACATCTAACCACTCCTGAATTCCTGAGATAAATCCTCATTGGTCATGGTGTATAATTGCTGTTATATGTCGATAGATTCAATTTGCTATTATTTTGAGGATGTTTCTAACATCAAAAAATTTATAAACTACTTTTCAAACTTTCTACTGTTTTAGAGCAACCTTTTTTTGCAATTAGTTGAAACTAAAAAAGTCTTTAAATTATGCTTTAAGGACATATAAACTAGATATCAATGTTTTATATGTATCACACATACATACATACATACATACATACATACATGTATGTGTAGTGTAGGAAAGCAAAGCATTTATTTAGTAACTAGCCTTTTCTTTTTCTTTTTAAAGAATTGCTTTATTTTGAGGATGAGGATGTAGCTTAGCTAATACTCAGCTAGCATATATAAAACCCATGTCCAGAGCTGGGGGGATGACTTAGCAGTTAAGGTGTTTGCCTACAAAGCCAAAGGACCCGGGTTCAATTCTCCAGGACCCATGTTAGCCAGATGCACAAGGAAGTTCGTTTGCAGTGACTGGAGGCCCTTTCTCTCACTTTCTTGCTGTCAAATAAGTAAATAAATAAAAATAAAATGTTTTTTTTTTTTTTTAAAAAAAACCATATCCCGTCCCAGCAACACAAAAACCAGATATGATGGCACATACCTTGAAGTGCACTTGAGATACAGAGGTAGTATGAGGACAGAAGTTCAAGGGTATCCTTTTCTATACAGCAAGTTCAAAGTCACCTGGACTATATGAAACCCAGTCTCAAAACAATATCTTTATCTTAATTAAGATTTTATATTTTGTCTTTTAGGATTGTATATTCATCAAACAGAAGCATAAAAAACCATGAAGAGGAAATGCTTAAGAAAATGGTATTGGATGTAATACCACAAAAAAAACATGACCTCAATTTAAAAGAAAGTAAAAATTCACCTAATTGCTCTGAAAAGCATGAAACTCCAGAAGATGGCACTGGATATGATAATTTAATTTCCAATGGTGAGATATCTTGTTTGGGTTATAAAATTTTATAGCAATGAAAATAATTATATTCTGATGCTATTATAGAAAAGCATATTTTAAGAATGGATCTACCAGTTTTTTGTTATTTGTTTGTGTGATGAGTATACAGAAAACACTACTGTGGTTAATTTTCTTTCTCCAAGAACAGAGCTGGGATTAGTATGACTGACTCTGTGCTTATTCTGATCTACACCAAGAAAGGCATTTTAACAGGCATAGAACTAATTCTAACACAGCATGTACATTTCTTGTTTTGTTTTGTTTTTTAATCAGAGAGTGTGGGAGTGAAAGAGAGAGATCAAGAGAGAATTGGGATTGCCAGGGCTTCCGACCCCTGCAGTTGAACTCCAGACACGTGTGCCACCTAGTGTGAATGTACAACCTTGAATGCTTGTGTCATGTGCATCTGGCTTATGTGGGATCTAGAGAGTTGAACATGGGTCCTTAGGCTTCACAGGCAATGCCTTAACCACTAAGCCATCTCTCCAGCCCAGCATGTACATTTCTTAGAAAAGTATTATAAAACACACAAATTGCTATTATACTTGATCATAAAACCTCCCTAAAAGCTTGATACCTAATAAAAATGATTTTATATATGTTGAATGATTAAGAAATACATAATTATATTAAAAAGAAATCTATAAATATGTTACTGAGGTATTATATTTTGAAAATGAAAGTATTTGCGGAAGCAGATGTCAGAATGATTGTAGTTGGAAAGTTATTAAGAATTGGTGGGAAAAAGATATTAATTAGGTAGGCAAATATTATGCCAGAAAATCTAAGGTTCCTGAATCAGAGAATAGATGGGGTTATTCATGGGGTTCCTTGATGCCAGTTGTCTGCTGTCAAGCTCCATGAGGTGATGTGGTGAGGCCTGTTGTTACCCCGCCTGTGCAGTGGGATTGCAACACAGGAAATAAACACCAAAATTATGTGCTTTGTAGGCTGCTGGTCATCTCTGTAAAGAGAGTTTAAGGGAGATACTAGTTCTAATTTTGAAAAGTAATAAACCTCTTAGGAATAAATGGGACGATCTTTTCACTACTTGGGTATAAGGAATTCTCTTCTGCTGAGGCAAGTCTAAATCTTTCTATAGCAATACACTATAGATGCTCTGTTCAGAAAAGCCAGCTGTGCAAGCAAAGATATTTATAGAAAACTGTCTTCCATAGTTGGTTACCTGAAATTAGGTAGAAATTGGTAACACTAGATATGAATGGTGTGGCTCATAGCACATACGCAAGGTACTGAGATACCTTGTATATGTGCTTGAGTTTTGTGTATGTTTAGTTTAGCCAGGTAAGTTTTCTTTGTTGACATTGAAATATTTACTTATGAAGCTGTGCTTAAGCAAACAAAATGTAGTTATGCTAAAATTTATTCCCTGACGTAACAATTGTATTAGATCAGGTTTATATTTCAAAACAAATGTTATAATAGAATTTATCATTTTAATTATCTGTTTACTAATAATCTTATTAATAGTGTTCTGTTAGCAGTTATAACCACCAAATAGATTTAATCTTGGTTAGATTTATATTACAGTCATGATACTTATGAATAAATAAATAGATGTTTGAGACTTTGGAGCAGGCATATTCATATGTGTAATATCATTTAGTGGTCTCTAACTCATAGCATTGCTCCTTCCTCTGCCTCCCAAGTGCTGTGATTCAAAGTGTGCACCACCATGCCCAGCATACTTTTGAAATCTTTTTCAGGCATTTCATCTGAATCACTGGAGATCATTTCTGATGGATTAATAATTTTTTGTGGAGTGGTATTGTCTTGAGTTTTTTTGTTTGTTTGTTTTGTTTTTCAAGGTAGGGTCTCACTAGAGCCCAGGCTGACCTGAAATTAACTATGTAATGTCAGGGTGGCCTCGAACTCATGGCGATCCTCCTACCTCTGCCTCCCAAGTGCTGGGATTAAAGGCATGCACCACCACACCCAGCTTTGATATTTTTTTGTTGTTTCTTGTATAATAATGTAGAGATTTTTGCAGCTTGGATTAATTTGATGTTTGGTTTTCTAGTTATCTGCAGTATTCTTAGATGTGTGAATTTGATGTTATATATCTTCAGTGTAGGAGCTGAAGGTGCAAGGTGTGGCTTTTATGTGAACTTCCAGAGTAATAGCAGAAGTGACCCTAGGTGTTGGGGTTGCCTGCTATGCAAGCATTCTAGTAGGCTGGGTGGAGCAAAATATAGTCAAATTCTAAAATTCAACTGAACAATATACACTCAATCAACACCAGCATAGAGTATTTATGTAAGATAGGGTATTAAAACAAACACAAAATATAACTTGTTTAAGAATGGCAAAAGTGGGCTGGAGAGATGGCTTAGTGGTTAAGCACTTGCCTGTGAAGTCTAAGGACCCTGGTTTGAGGGTCAATTCCCCAGGACCCATGTTAGCCAGATGCACAAGGGGGCGCATGCATCTGGAGTTTGTTTGCAGTGGCTGGAGGCTCTGGCACACCCATTCTCTCTCTCTCTCCCTCCCTCCCTCTTTCTCTGTTGCTCTCAAATAAATAAATAAAAATAAACAAAAAAAAATTTTTTTTGGTTTTTCGAGGTAGGGTCTCACTGTAGCCCAGGCTGACCTGGAACTCACTATGTAGTCTCAGGGTGGCCTCAAACTCATGGCAATCCTCCTACCTCTGCCTCCCAAGGGCTGGGATTAAAGGCGTGCACCACCACACCGGCTTAAAATTTTTTTTTAAAGACTGTGTTTGTTTGTTTTTTTTTAAAAAAAGATTGGCAAAGGTGACCATCAATCATATCTAACACATAACCTGCCCTGACACGGAAGGTGTGATTAGCACTTCCAATGCAGGCCTATATATACGCCAGGCTTTGTGTTGGGTATTGACCTGTTTCTTTTTGGGATGGCTTTGGTCTCAGCTATGCTGCATGCCCACTTGGGTCCCTTTTCACTGTGCCATGGGTTTGGCTAGGCTGACTGGGTCAGTGGGTCCGCTGCTGTGATTGTCTGCTGGGTGCTGTATAGCTGAGTTCCCTTCCCCAGGTCTTTAGGAGTTGCAGGCATTGGCAGCTGGGGAAGGGAAGCCTATTGAGAGTTCCTGAAGTTGTGTTGGAGCTGTGTAGCTAGTCTCTGAGGTCCTCCTCGTGCTGTTCAGCTGGTCTTGCTGTCTTCTCCTTCAGGATTGTTGGACTTTGCAAGGAGGAGGAGGCTAGTGTGAGTGAAAACTCTCTTCACCTGGCTTCTCCTGTGGCCCAGGCAGAGCCAGGCGGCCAAGTAGACAAACACCACTGCAGGATTTCTTTCTGCCTGCTTCTCGAAGCTCTGGGTCTCTCCCACTTCTCTGCTGAGGTTGATACTTCTTTATACACCTTCACTTTTTGGTAGAAGAGTGTATTTTGCTGTTTTTCTGCTTATCTTCTCCCTAGGCTGCTTTGGCATGGCTACTATGCTGCCATCTTACCTGTAAGTTTCCTACATAAATATTTTTTAAAATATTTATTTTCAAGCAGAGAGAAGGAGAAAGAGAAAAAAATCGGTGCTCCAAGTCCTCTTGTCAATGCACACTCCACATGGAAGTACCATTTTGTGTTTCTTCCTTTATGTGGGTATTGGGACTTGAACATGGGCCAGCAGGCTCTGCAAGCAAGTGCTTTTAACCAGTGAGCCATCTCACCAGTCCTTAAATATTCCTTTAGGTTTTTTTTAAGGTAGGGTCTTGCTCTAGCCCAGGCTGACCTAGAATTCACTCTGTACTCTCAAGGTGGCCTTGAACTCACGGCAGTCCTCCTACCTCTGCCTCTTGAGTGCTGGGATTAAAAGCATGCACCACCACATCTGGCTTTAATTTTTTTTTTTTTTTTTTTTTGGTTTTTCGAGGTAGGGTCTCACTCTGGTCCAGGCTGACCTGGAATTAACTATGTAGTCTCAGGGTGGCCTTGAACTCTCGATGATCCTCCCACCTCTGCCTCCCAAGTGCTGGGATTAAAGGCGTGCGCCACCACGCCCAGCAAATATTCTTAAGTACTATTTTTCTTTATTTTTCTCTCTCTCTTAGGATTTTGCTGTTGTGCTGGAGAATTCCTAAGAGGCTCCTAGTTGTACTCCCTCTATTTGAGTTCTGAGCAATGTTACCTATAAGGCTGTCAGAGCACTCCTCTGACTGAGATTCTTCAGTGGTCTCCTATGCCATTACCTTAAGGCTTCAGTTCCTTTCTGTGGTATCTAGTGGGTTAGTGAGCTGGCTTCTGCTTCAGCCTTTGCTTCCTCCTCTCTTCACAGACTCTGTGCCTCTTGAGTGATAGTCCCATTGAATTGCCTGACGTTTCCCAAAGAAATTCTATTCTTTGTGTACTCATGGACTACCATTCTAATCACTTATCAAATCTTTGAATGTCTGCTTTGCACTATATTAAAAGATAAAAATGAGCAAAGTAGTCTTCCTGTCGCAGAGTCTGGTTGGAGATACAATCAGGTAAGTGAGGTACAGCTTGTTAAGAGGACACAGATCGGGCACATAGGCTTCAACAACAACAACAGCAAAAAAGCTGTGTTATGGAGATGACTCCTTTTTGTTGCTGCTGTTGTTGTTTTGTTCTGTGTTACTTTGCTTGCAGAACTGGGGATTGCATTTTTTCATATAAGCTAGGCAAGCAGTCTGCCATTAAGCTATATCCCCAACCATCTTTATACTTTATATTTTGAGACAGGATCTCATTGAGTTGTATGGACTGGCTATGAACTCACTCTGAAGCCCAGACAGGCCTTAAACTTATCATCTTCCTGCCTTAGTCTCCCCAGAAGCTACAATCATAAGCCTGTGCTGCCAGGCTCTGCAGGAAGTGATGGCTTAGTTGAATCCAAAAGAAAATCAAATTAACTCAGCAAAAGTAATTTGAGGGAGGAATTTTCCAACAAAGTAAACATGATTACATGCCTAGAAGCAGAAAAAGTCAGAAATATAGCTTATTTGCAAAACCAGAAATCATTTATTGTGGGAATCGGATGGATTAGGGGAGACAAGAAGGGATGTAGTAAGGGAAGATTTGAGCTTGGAGATCCAAGCAGGAGCTTTATAATGAACAGTCATATATAGGAAGGATGACATTATATTTGTCTAAACCAGACTCTTCTGAGAGATTGAAAGGTTGCTACTATTAATACATTCATGCCTTATTTTACACAGAGGATTATCTCAGTACTTCCTTTCACTTTGGATACCAGAATCAGCTGATAGTTTCCTTAAATAAAATGGTATAGAATTGCTTACAATCTACTTACATTCTCTTGTTTAAAGTTTAAATGATCTTTTGATTATATATAATACCCAAACACCATGCAAATGATCTATAAATGGTTGTTATACAGCATTGTTTAGGGAAGAGTGACTGGGAAAAAGTCTGTGCATGTTCAGCACAGATGGAGCTACTGGGGCTTAACTACATAGCCCACTAATAAGAGGGGAGATGAGTAGCACAAATGAATGGCAGAGGCTCTCAGGACTATGAGATGGCAGGAGATTACCACAGGGGGCAGGGTCTGACCACATTGCTTCATTTTCCATTACTACTGCTTGTTAAGTGACACATCCAAGTTTCGCTTGTGAAATTTCCAACAGTTTTTTTTTTTCCAATAGTTTTTATCAGAGGGGGCAGTTACAAGGGAATAAACTCAGGGCCTTGTGCATGTGGGCAAACACTCTACTACTGAGCTATATCTCTCAGGGTATTTTCAAATACTTTTCATCTGAGTTGTTGAATATGCAGATACTGAGTTTGGTGATATAGAAGATCAATTTTACTTGTTCTGGAGTAGTAAGAATTAATAAAGACTAAATTATAACTCTGGATATTAATGATCTAAGTGCTACAATCAAAAGACACAAGCTAACAGACTGGATCACAAACCAGGATCCTGCCTATTGGGTAACACACACCTTTAATCCCAATACTTGGAAGTCTGAGGTAAGAGGATCACTGTGAGTTCAAGGCCAGCTTGGGTCTACAGGGTGAGTTCCAGGTCAACCTGGGATACAGTGAGACTTGGCTTACAAAAAATAAAGAAAGGGAGGAAGGAAGGAAGAAAGGAAGAAAGAAAAGAAGGGAGAAAGATAGCAACAAAGAAAGAAAACAGGATTCATCCTTTTACTGTCTTTAAGCAATTCACCATTGTTAAACTACTTTAGGGTAAAAGGATAGAAAAAGATATTACAAGCAAATAGTTAAACCAAAATGAGATAAATAATTTAAATAGATCTATAACAAACAACAAAATTGAAGTGGTAATAAAAAAATCTCCCAGTCCCCAAAAAGTCAAGGTCCACTGCAGAATTCTACCAAGACTTGAAAGAAGTAAAATGAGTGGTTCTCAAGTTATTTCATAAAGTACAAAAGGAGGGAATATTCCCTAGCTCCATTTACAATGTCAGCATGGCACAAATAGCAAAACCAGATTAAGACACAACAAACCCCACAGTAAATACCACGACACCACTGGGAAGGGCCCCTAGAGTAGCAGAGGCTAGAACAAGGACATGGAAGAGTATAACTTGCTATATTTTATATAAAATAAAATTTATATTCCAAAAAAGAAAATTTAGACAAATATTCTTGGTGAACATAGACATAAAATTTCTCAATAAAATATTTGCCAACTTAATTCAAGAATATATCAAAGATCATTCACCTCTGTCAAGTTGGCTCCATTCCAGAGATACATAATAAATGCAGTACATCACAAAAATAGAGTCAGAACAGAAACCACAAGATCATCTCAGTAAATACAGAAAGGCCTTTGACAAACTAATATTCCTTCATGATAGAGACCCTGATGAGACTAGGGATGGAGGGAACATAATAAAGACTATATATGACAAAACCTATAGTTAATATCATGCAAAATGGAGGAAAACTTGAAGCAATTCCACTAAGATCTAACCAAGACAAGGGTGTCTACTCTCTTTGCTGCTATTTAATATAGTGCTTGAAGTCTTGCAGTGATAAGACAAGAGAAAGAGATAGAAGGACTACAAAGAGGAAGGGAAGAAGTCAAACTCTTCCTATTTGCAGATGATATGATAGTATATATTAGACCCTAAAGATCCACAAAACCTCCTGAAGCTAATCAACACTTTCAGCAAATTGACAGGATACAAAATAAATATACAAATGTCAACAGCCTTCTTATATGTCAATGACAAACATACTAAGAAAAAAACCCAGGAGAATAGTCGCATTCACAGTAGTCAAAAAAAACCCACCTTTACCTTGGAATAACCCTAACTAAGGAAGTAAATGACTTCTACAGTGAAAACTTTTTTTTAAAAAGGCAGAAAGAGAGGGAGGGAGAGAGAGAGAATAGGCATGCCAAGGCCTCTAGCCACTGCAAACGAACTCCATCTGGCTTAAATGGGTACTGAGGAAATCAAATCAGGCAAGTGCCTTAACCACTATGCCATCTCTCCAACCCCAATGAAAACTTTAAATAAAAATATTTATTTGCAAAGGAGAGAGAGCGAACATGCGTGCATGAGCGAGCGCAGCAAGCAAGAGAGCAGGTGCTCCAGGGCCTCTTGCTCCTGCAAACAGACTCTAGAAGCATGCACCAGTTTGTGCACCTGGCTTTATGTGTGTACTGGGGAATCAAACCCAGGCCATCAGACTTTCAAGCAAGTGCTTTTAACCACTGAGCCATCTCTCCAGCCCTGCACTGAAAACTTTAAAACACCAAGAAAGAAATTGAGGAATACACTAGAAGAAGGAAAGATCTCCCAGGCCCATAGATTGGAAGAATCAATATGAAAATGACATTACTACCAAAAGCAATCTACAGATTCAATATAATCCTAATCAAAATTCTAGTATTCTTCTTCACAGAAAGTAGAAAAAAAGCAGTCTTAAAATTCATATTGAAGCGCGCGCGCGCGCGCGCGCGCACACACACACACACACACACACAAATACCCAGGTAGTCAAAACTATCCTTAGCAAAAGGAATACTGCTGGCGATATTACTATACCTGATTTCAAGTTATACTACAGAGCTATAGTAATAAAAACAGCACAGGACTAGCATAGAAACAGATATTTAGACCAGTGTAATAGAATACATTATTCAGGGTAAGTCCAGGTAACTATAGCTACCTGATTTTTTACAAAGATGACAAAAATGCACATTGGAAAAAGAAAACATCTTCAACAAATAGTGCTGGGGAAACTTGATATCTATGTGTAGAAAAATAAGACTAGATCCTTATTTCTCTTCCTGTACAAAAATCAATTCCAAATAAATCAGTGTCCTCAAATGAGAGCTAAAACTTAAACAGCTAGAATAAAAAGTAGGGATTACAACCCAAGATAAAAGCATAGGGAAAGACTTTCTGAATAGGACTGTGGTTTCAGAGGGAACAAGGCAACAAATGGGAGTCATGCGGCTAAGATGCTATTGTGCAGCAAAGGAGACTATCAACTGAGTGAAAAGGCTGCCAGCTGTATGTCTACAGAGGATTAATACCTAAAATATAAAAGAACTAAAACACCCCACCTAAGGAATGAACAGAGTTCTCAAAAGAAGAATCATAAGTGATTAATAGTTGTTAAAATGTTCATTAACTTTCACAAATTAAAACTGCTTTGAGACTTTATCTTACTCTGGTCTAAATATCTGGTATCAAGGAAGAACTGACAACAAATGCTGGAGGGGGTGTGGCCGGGGGAGAGACCCTATTTACTGCTGGTGGGAGTGCAAAGTGGTGCAGCTGCTGTGGAAGTTAGTGTGGAGGTTTCTCAGAAAGCTCCAGGTGGAACTATCATGACCCAGCAATACCATTCCTGGGTATATCCCCTGAGGACTGTACGCCCTGCTACAGAGGTGCTTTCTCAGCCCTGTTTATTGCTGCTCTCTTCGCAGTAACTAGGAAATGGACTCAGCCCAGATGCCCATCAACTGATGAATGAATAATAAAGATGTTGTACATATATACAATGGAGTTTTATTCAGCTATAAAGGAAAATGAAATTTTCAAGAAAATGGATGGATCTGGAAACTATTATACTAAATAATATAAAACATACTCAAAGACAAGTGCCATATTTTTGCTCTTTTGTGGATCTTAGCTTCAAATTTTTAGATATGTGTGTAGCTGGAGTAAGAGCCACAAAAGGCCAGGAAGTTAGAAATGGGCCATGAGATGGAGGAAGGCTTAAGGAAGGGGCAGTAGAATACATGTGATATGAAAGTAGAGAGACAAGCACTGGGTCTAAAAAGGTTTGCATGGGGATAGCAAGGAAGAGGCGGGAGAGCTAACCCAAACTAAAGAATATGAAAAAGCCCTATGGATTTGAACAGAGGTCAAGGAGGTCCTTGAGGCCCCCAGAACAATACAGGTTATTACCTGTGATCTTGTTTGCCCACAAGAAATACATGGTAAGGTCCTATTGCTGAAGACATCACTTGTTTCCCGATTGCAGGACACTGAAAAGTCAAGGTGGAATGGAGCTAGAAGTTTCCCCTGCTGGTTGTCATAGTGCTGGAAGGTGCTATTCAAGCTGCTGGTGAGTAAAAGTCACCAGCAGTCTTATCTAGCAGTGGACCTGCCAGCTACACTACAGATCAACTAAGCAGCGTGTGTTCATTGGTGCAATAGTGGCATAACTGTTTGAGGCACATTCCATGGGAGGAACTTCATGCCTGGTACTGAAAAATGAGCCTATTGCTGGGAAGGCCAAAGGCCTTAAGAGAGAAGCTACTCTTGTTTGGCTAAGTGAATATGTTGTGCCCATCAAGTTGACCTCTAAATATGCATGTTTTTGCCCATAGATTAGTGTCTGTCCCAGCATTGACTAGAGGAGCTTCTTTTTGCAGATGTTGGTGACTACTGAGGAAACTCAAAAATGCAAAGAGGAGGAAGGAAGAATATAAGAAAAGCTGGAGGATGGAAGGGCACCATCCTCCAGGCATGACAGGGTTGTTATACTCACATCCTCACAGTGGCTGTTATAACTTGCATAAGACCGACACAATACCGGGCCTTCCAGTACTGCATCCGTGGATGGTGGAGGAGGGTGTAAGGCTCCCATTTCTCCCTGAGGTGTGACAGGTAGTTAATTGGTGACTGGGGGAATGGGAGACATTTTCTACAGTGTTGTATCCACTTGTAGGATCCACGTACTCTGATATACAGTCCCCCACCCATGTTCATGCAGACAATCTTAATTAAACTCAGTCAGTCACACAAGAAAAAAAAAATAGACAATAAGCCTGGACAGTATTTGTGGACAAAGCGTGGAAGTAGAGAAATAGCTTTATTGGTTGTATCTAGGTGTTGGCCTTATTTGGACACAGTCTGATCAGTTGGCTACCTGTGATTGGTTGATATTTGGCTATACTACCAAAACTATATACTATTAAGTTAGGGTTTGGTTTGTTTACTTACTAAGTTAGATTGTAGTTCATTCAGTTCACTGTATAGAATCTCAAAAGTATGTGGGTAGTCTTGGGTCATATTTGACAGTGTAATACATGTGTGCTGTGATATACAATGATCTATATCCATGAAGTATGATATACAGTGCATTTTTCATTTGTTATGTATGTGTTTCTGTTTTTGTTGTTATTATTGTTGTTTGAGGTAGGGTCTCAGAAGTCCCTCTATAGTGAGGCTGGCCTTGAACTCATGGTGGTCCTCCTACCTCAGCCTCTCAAGTGCTGAGATTACAAGTGTGATACACTACACCTGGCTTTGAATAAAAAGTTTTCCAAGGGCTGGAAAGATGGCTTAGTGGTTAAGGTGCTGGCCTGTGAAGCCTAAGGACCCAGGTTCAATTCTCCAGATTCCACATAAGCCAGATGTACATGGTGGCACATGCATCTAGAGTTTGTTTGCAGTGGCTAGAGGTCCTGGCTTGCCCATTCTCACTTAGTCTCTCTTCCCCTGTCTGTAATACATAAATAAAAGTAAATATTAAAAAATGTTTTTATGGGCTGGAGAGATGTTTAGCAGTTAAGCACTTGCCTGCAAAGCCTAAGGACCCCGGTTTGAGGCTCAATTCCCCCAGACCCATGTAAGCCAGATGCACAAGGGGGCTCATGTGTCTGGAGTTCATTTGCAGTGGCTGGAAGCCCTGGTGCACCCATTCTCTCTCTTTCCCTCTCTCTCTTTATCTCTCTCTCTCTGCCACTCTCAAATAAATAAAAACAAACAAAATAATTTTTAAATGTTTTTATTTATTTATTTTAAAGAGAGGTAGAGAAAGAGAAAGAGAGTATGGGTGCACCAGTACCTCCTGCAAATGAACTCCAGGTGCATGTGCCTTTTTGTGCATTTGGCTTTACATGGGTACTGAGGAATCGACCTCAGGCCATCAGGCTTTGCAAGTAAACACCTTTAACCACTGAGCCCTCTCCCCAGCCACTGAATAAAACGTTTTAAAATACATATTTTCTGTGCCTCCCCTGCTAATGTATATATAATGTCAACTCATCACAATAAATGCTCTAATAATTTCTATTCATTTCAGTTGAGTTTCTATCAGTTTACATGTCACTTTAGGCATATATTCATTCATTCATGGGGTATATTAATTCAGGGAGTACCTGGCAAAACAAATTGCTTACCTATATCCAAGAAGCAACCAAGAAGAGCTTGGGGTATAGCTTAATTGGTGGAGTGTTTGCCTACCATGCATGAAGCCCTGGGTTCAGCCCCAGCACCACATAAACTGTATGTGGGGGTGCATGCCTATAATCCAGCTCTTGAGAGATGGGGGCAGGGCAGGTATGGTGACACACACCTTTAGTCCCAGTACTCAGGAAGCAGAGGTAGGAGGATAGCTATGAGTTTGAGGTCATCTTGGGTCTATACAGTGAATTCCTGGTCAGTGTAAGTTGAAGCAAAACCCTACTTTAAAAAAACTTAACGAACTTAAAAAAGAAAGAGAGAAAGGAAAGCAGGAGGATCAAGGGTATCAGCTACATAGTACGAGGCCAGCCTTGGCTACATTAGACCCTATCGGAGAAGAAGGGGTTGTGAAGAGGCTAGAGTTCCATAGTCCCTCCAGGGGCATATCCCCAGTGACTTACAGACCTTTTACTAGGCTCCACCTCCCACAAGTCTACAGTGCCACCAAGAGCATCACCATGGGGACAAAGCCTTTAACAAATGGACCTCTGGAGGGTATTCACTGTCCACACTGTAGCATAGGGAATAGGGAGGGATTAAGTGTTAGAAAAAAATTGATATTGGAAACATTTCTAGCTTTAAAAAAATTTTTTTGTTTGTTTATTTAGTTATTTGAGAGTGACAGAGAGAAGTAGGCAGAGAAAGAGAGAGAGAGGGAGGGAGAGAAAATGGGCACGCCAGAGCTTTCAGCCTCTGTAAACGAACTCCAGATGCATGCGCCCCCTTGTGCATCTGGCTAACGTGGGTCCTGGGGAACTGAGCCTTGAACCGGGGTCCTTAGGCTTCACAGGCAAGCTCTTAACTGCTAAGCCATCTCTCCAGCCCCATTTCTAGCTTTTTAATACAGATGTTCATAAAGTAAATTCATTTTGTCATTTTTCTGTATAATTTTATGATTATTCCGTTTCAGTGTATCTATTTGAAGGTATATCTGTATCTGAGTATAAGTAGAAATGCATATCTTGACAAAGTAGAAAGTATAGGTAGTTTAAAATATCTGGTATATTGTGAGTTTGCCACTTAAATATTCCAATTGAAATAGTTATGCACAAAGCTTCTTACTATTATTATTATTACTAAATTAGGGGATGTTTATAATATTACAAGTACTATTTTTAGTCTTTTTCTCTTTTTAAGGTAATTATGGCTTGAAACCTGCATCTGAATTAGGAAAAGATTTATTGAAGCTGTATGTGGAACATTATTGTCCAGACATTGAGATTTATGTTGATGGGAAAAGTTTCAGAGCTCACAGGTAAATTGTGTGATTGATTGAGTGTGCTGGCTGTGACGTTAGCATGTAGAACAGTGAGTGACCTTTTCTCACACTGTGGCTGTCAACCTTTAACTCCTGTAAACCACAGGGTTCCCCAGTGATTCAGCAGGAGTCTCTGGCACAATGGAAGACGCTGGCTATCAGACAGGGTTTTCTGCCTCAGGCTCATATGTGCACACATGGATCCATCCAGGCATGTGTATGCTTTTGCCAGAAATCTGCTCTCGTCTGTGCTTTGCATTGGGCATGAACCTAAGATTTCACTAGGAGAAAATGTTCTGTTGCCTAAAATAGGTTTGAAAGCCACTGTCACAGAAAATGTAGTTAAATGAAGTTTTTAATTTTATAGGCATTATAGTATTGAGAATGATTATTACTATGTTAATGTCGTGCATTTTCTTTGAATGCATTTTAGCTCAAATTTTATTATGCAAAGTAGAGGATACTCATGAATAGCACTGATTAGGAAGTTTCATGTTTCCATGTACTTTTTAAAAACCATTGTTTTGCTTTAAAATTGGCTTGCTTAGACATTGCAGGCTTTTAGATTTCAAATTAAAAAGTCTGTTGCCTGTTTTGAACAGGCTGTTTTGATTGTAAGTAGCTAAAAATCTGTTTAAAAGAGAAAAAATATAACAAAAAATGCATCATCTGTATAAAAAAAAATACAGCCAGGTCTCACTGGACTAGAATCAACCAGAAATCCAAGGAGCCCAGATAGTCTTCCTCCTCTCTGTTTTAAATATGAGGGTTCATTTGGGTGTTTTGTTTTCTATGTTCAAAGGTCCATAGCTCTTAATGAAGTTAGCAGTAGATTAGAATATAGGGATCTGCTAAACTTAGAAGTTGTACTGGTTTGCCAGTTAATTGAAACAGTGTACTGTCTAGGATTGCCTGTCTAAATGAGACTATTTATTATCATTCAGAATTTTATATTTCCTTTGTTAACATGTATTTTATAAGTATACGTATATAGATATATACATTTTCCTAATTTACCTATTTACTACTACTATTACTGCCAGTCTAGCTATGTTTCCTTGTCTGGCTTTAAATTCACAATACTCTTGCCTCAGCCTCCTGAGTGCTGGGATTACAGATGTGTACCACCTCACCTGGCATTTTCCTAATTCTTGTGAAATTTGCATTATATATAGTAGAATGCATAATTTAACATATATTGTCCAATAAATTTTTCTATATCATAGGTATACACTTCCTAAATCATACTAAATGTTGTTGTATGTATATATCTTTTTTCTCTTTCTTGGTTTGCTAACACTTTTTTTGTTTGTTTTTGTTTTTGTTTTTGGCTTTTCGAGGTGTAGAGTCTCAATCTAGCTAAGGCTGACCTGAAACTCACTATGTAGTTTTGGTGGCTTCGAACTCACTGCGATCCACCTACCTCTGCCTCCTGAGTGCTGGGATTAAAGGTGTGCGCCACCACACCCGGCTTAACACTTTTTAAAAATAATTTTGGGGCTGAAAAGTGCTTGCTTGCAAGTCTGCCAACCCAAGTTCCATTTCCCAGCATCCTGTGAAGCCTGATGCAAAGTGACTCATGCGTCTATAATCCCAGCACACCTGTGGCAATGAGAGGCAGAGCCAGGAGAATCCAGAAGCTGGCACGCGCATGCGCGCGCGCGCGCGCGCGCACACACACACACACACACACACACACACACAGCAGCAGCAGCAAGAACAGCAAAAACAACAAAGAAGAAAAATACCTTAAGATTGTCCTCAGATCTCCATGCATGCACTGTGACATACATATATACACATATCCATGCACACACAGCATACACACACACACAAATACACATACACAATAAAAATCAATTTCATTTTATACTTAGTTTTTCTTCAGACCATATTGCCTTGAATTATTCATCTTTTCATTGCTAGAAAAAAAAAAAACTGACAACAATCAGTTTTTAAGGGAAGAAAGGCTTCTTTCCACCCACAGTTCCAGGTGACAGTCCATCATGGCAGGGAAGGCGTGTGGCTGGAGTGTGAGGCAGTTGCTCACATCCAGTCCTGGGTAAGGAAGCAGAGAGACGAATGCTGCTGCCCAGCCAGCGCTCTCCTTTGATCCATGCTGCCACAGTTAAAGTGGGTCTTCCCTTGTTAACTAACCTAGCTGTGATAATCTTTCACAGACATGGAGAGGCCAACTTAGTGTAAATAAGCCCTCACAGGTGATTCTAGGTCCTGCCAAGTTGACAATCAATATAAGCCATCACAAATATACCCCTTGTCAATTTGACACCCAAACATGTCACATGTAAGTCATAACCCTTGTCTCCAAAGTTTCATGGCCATCTCATAGTTAGTACAAGATGCATTTAGTTCAACTTCAAAAGTCCTCATTATCTTTAACAGTTCTAACACTTCAAAATTCTAAGGTCTCATCTGAGACTCAAAGCAGTCATCCCTGTAAGATCAAAGCCCAAGTTACATGCATCCAACATATAATAGCGCAGAATAAGCATTACTGTTTCAAAATAGAGGAATAAGGGTGTAGTAAGGAAAGACTAAACCAAAGCGAGTCCAAAACCTAGCCAGGCAAACACTAAATCCTGCAGCTCCATGTCTGGTATCTGGGACTCCTGATGAAATCCTATGTTCCAAAAGGCTTGAGGAGTTCTGCCCTCCCCAGTGTGCTGTCTATACCCGCTCTTGTGGGTCAGTTCTGCCCAAGTTTGCAAATCTGGTTGACAGATGTCCCATGGTCATGGCTCCATTGTAACTTAGGATTCACTGCCACAGCTTCCCTCAATGACCTCACAGGGCTTTTTTTGTAGAGACTCCAACTCTGCCCCACTGATAAGCCTCAGTGGCTCTCTGGAACAATGGTGAAGTACTCCATGACTTCTTCAATAGTATGCTTTTTTTCATTCTTCCAAAACTAGTACCACATGGGTGATGCTGCAAAGGTCTGTTGCCAATTGGTATGAAGCCTGACTCCCATGGAACAGAGCTGTAGCCACCTCTGTTACTGACCTTGAAGGGCAGAGGGCTTCTTTCCGCATTCTTCCTTCAGAACCTTTCCTTTCCAAAGAACTTACATCCTTCCTTTATTGAGCCTTCAACAGGATAGGTCTTGCCCTCACAGCTTCTTCCCTGTTATCCCAGTGAAGAGAGGAATTGGCTTATCTTTTTAAAAAGATATTTATTTATTTATTTACTTATTTAAGAGAGAGATAAAGAAAGAGGGAGGGAGAAATTACCCTAGGGCCTCTAGCCACTGCAAACAAACTCCAGACACATGTGCCACCCTGTGCATCTGGCTTTTGTGATTATTGGAGAATCCAACCTGGATCCTTAGGATTCATAGGCAAGCACCTTAACTGGTAAGCCATGTCTCTAGCAGCAGTTGCTTTATCTTTAATGGTATTAATCTCTTCAACAGTTGAAGCCCAAGGGGCTATAGTTTCTGTGTCTTGGGACTTCAGTTTGCTAACATTTTTTCCTGTGACAAACTTTGTATTTTCTGTATTTTGTTCTTTTTCACTGTTGATTTGCATACTAATAAAAGCTACATCAATATTTTTCCCTCCACCAAACACTTTAGTCCATTACTTTTTTTAGTCCATTACTTTTAAATTCAGCCTTGCTCTGGTTCTCAGAACATGAGCAGAATGTCCCTAGTTTCTTTTCCAGAGTATCATAAGAAACACTTCTAGCCCATTCCCAGTAGAGTCTGTATTCTCCTCTAAAACCTCATGAGCTGAACCTACACCATCCACATTTCTCTTGGCCTTCTGTTGTTCCAAATGCTCATCAGAATGGCCCATTAACTCTGCTTATAGCATTTAAGTTTTCTCTAGTCCAAAGTTCCAAATCCTACCTTATTCCTCCCGCAAATCAGTTTCAAAAGACTAAGAACCATGTGGTCAGGTTTATTACAATAATGGCCCCACCTCTAAGTACCCCCCCCCCTTTGTTGGTTTTTCAAGGTTGGGTCTTACTCTAGCTCAGGCTGACCTGGAATTCACTATGTAGTCTCAGGCTGGCCTCGAACTCACAGCAATCCTCCTACCTCTGCCTCCCAAGTGCTGGGATTAAAAGCGCGCGCCACCACACCTGGCTCAGTATCCATTTTTATGTTAGTCAACTTCTCATTGCTGGGATAATATGTCTGACCAGAAGCAGCTTACAGAAGGGAAGGGGCTTACTTCAGTTTACAGTGCCAGAGGATAGAGTCCAATCATGGGAGAGAAAACATGGCAGGAGCAAGCAGTTGGCCTCACATCATCGTATCAGTGGGAAGTACAGAGAACAGCAAGTAGGGATGAGCTATGCAACCCCAAAGCCTACCCTCAGTAACATATTCCTCCAGCAAAGCTTTACTTCCTAAAGGTTCCACAACCTTCCTGAACAGTACCAGCCTGGGATCAAGTATTCAAACACGAGTCTGGGGGACATTTTACATTCAGACCACCATAGGTCTCACCACCAGTGTTCTGCTTAAAGAGCCCTAAAGCTGTTCCTGTCATACAGAGAAGGTAAACTTCTCTGGCCATTTGCGATTTGTCCACAGTGCTAATATTTGGCCCTTCCTTGTAGGCTGCCAGGGACCAAAGGACTGTGTTCTAAAGCTGAATCTAGAATATTAGCTTTGTTTCCCAGGACATTCTTGCTCACATTTCTCAATTATCCACCTAGTGGCAAAAAATGAGAGAAATTATATTAACTAGAAAGGCAGTTTCCCAAATATGTGTTTCAAAATTTGCCTTAAGTCTTCTTATTTTTTTTAACCTTATATGTATTACAATAGCAAATTATAAATCACTGGGTTACCTTCCTAATTCAAATTTGAGCACCTTTTGGTTTAGTTCATGCTAGTTGTTACATAGTTCAAAGAATTTTAGACCATTTGGAAAACATAAATTTGGGCTGGGGAGATGGCTTAGCAGTTAAGGCACTTGCCTGAAAAGCCTAAGGACCCACGTTCTACTTTCCAGATCACAGGTAAACCAGATGCACAAAGGTGAGGCAAACACAAGGTCGCACATGCCCACTAGGGTGGCACAAGCATCTGTAGTTCAATTGCAGTGGCTGAGGCCCTGACATGTCAATTCTCTATTATCCCAGTGAAGACAGCAGTTGGTTTTTCTTTAAAAAATATATTTATTATTTAATTTATTTATTTATTTGAGAAAGAAAGAATGGGTGCACCAGGGCCTCCATCCAGTATAAACAAACTCCAGACACATGTACCACCTTGTGCATCTGGCCGAATATCTCTTCTCTCTCTCTCTCTCTCTCGCTCTCGCTCTCGCTCTCGCTCTCTTAAAAAAATGTGTGTGTGTGTGTGTGTGTGTGTGTGTCTGTGTGTGTGTGTACACACATTCATGAAAAGCCCACATTTCATCTTTGTCCCTGTTTGTCTCCAACACTTCTGCTCAAAGGTGAAATGAATATATTTCTAGAGGATGGGAGGTTATGTAAAAGGAGGGTCCATTAGCCTTCCTGATCTCATTTGTTAGCTTTACCACTACCTTTCTGAATATTGTATTCCAGAACGGACAGTGCAGTACTCTGTGCTGTGGTCATCCAACATTGCCTTGCCTGGATTCTCCTCAAGGACCAGGTGAATACCATCTGCATAGTGTACCTCTCATAGAACTTGTACCCTTCCTGTCACCTTCAGTCACCCTAAGCAACTACATCACTGACTCCCATTTTATAGTGTAATTTCTTTCTTTTTTTTATTTATTTATTTGAGAGCGACAGACACAGAGAGAAAGACAGAGGGAGAGAGAGAGAATGGGTGCGTCAGGGCTTCCAGCCTCTGCAAACGAACTCCAGATGCGTGCGCCCCCTTGTGCATATGGCTAACGTGGGACCTGGGGAACCGAGCCTCGAACCAGGGTCCTTAGGCTTCACAGGCAAGCGCTTAATCACTAAGCCATCTCTCCAGCCCATATAGTGTAATTTCTTATTTTAACTTTTAGTGAGACAAACTGAATGTGACATTTTTATGATAATTCATCACATTCTGAGTTATATAATTAAAATTCTATTATTCTGCCTTATTGGAAAAACAGGGCAGTAATTCATGTTTTAGCTTTGGAAAACTCAGGATTTGATGTTCCTCCTTAAAAAAAAAAAAAATACTTAAATTGGGCTGGGGAGATTGCTTAGCTGTTAAAGGCTCTTGCTTGTAAGGCCTGATGACCTGGGTTTAATTGCCCAGTACCTATGAAAAGCCAGATGCACAAAATGGCTCATAAGTCTGGAGTTCTTTTGTAGTGGCAGCAGACCCTGATATACTCATGCTCATTATAGTGCTCATAAATACATAAAAATACTTTTAAAAATATTTATTTAGGAGCCGGGCATGGTGGCGCACACCTTTAATCCCAGCACTCAAGAGGCAGAGATAGGATTGCCAAGAGTTCGAGGCCACTCTGAGACTACATAGTGAATTCCAGGTCAGCCTGAGCCAGCAGGAGACCATACCTCAAAAAACCAAAAAAAAAAAAAAAAAAAAAAAATTATTTTGGGGCTAGAGAGATGACTTAGTGGTTAAGGTCCTTGCCTATGAAGCCTAAGGACCCAGCTTCAATTCCGCAGTGCCCACATAAGCCAGATGCACAAGGTAGTACATGTCTGGAGTTCATTTGCACTGAGTAGAGGCCCTAATGTGTCCATTATCTCTCTCTCTCTCCCCCTCTCCCTTCCTCACTCCTTGCCTTCCTCCTTTTCTCTCTCAAATGAATGAATAAATATGATACTTTAAAAAAAATATTGTGTGTGTGTGTACGTGCACCTGTGTCTCTTGTCCAAAGTCTCTTACCACAACAAACACACACCAGATGCATGCACCTCTTTTTGTGTCTGGCTTTACTTAGCTGCTGGGGAATTGAACCTGGCTTGCAGGCTTTGTGTAAGCAAGTACCTTCAGCCTGTGAGCCATCTCCCCAGGTCCCCAGTATTCACTTTTTTAGTAGTACTTAATATTATTCTGTTAGATGTCCACTCATTGGGTTGTAATGTTATCATATTCTTTAACATGTAGGTTTCTGTAAATAGTTCATCAACTGCACTGTGTCAGAAGATCAGTATTTCAGTCTGGGCCATGCCACTGCCTACCTGTCTTGAGATTAGCTGAAAGCTTCTTTGGAAGTGGTAGATCTTCATAAAGGCAGTTTTTCTAGGTTTGTATTCTGATTGGAGAATTTGTTAATTGTTGGGAAGTTACTTCATCTCTCTAAGTCTCATTTTCTTTATTAGTAAAAGGAATAATAATAGTAATTATAGAGTAAGATGCTGTGAGGATTGAATGGATGCTTATACAAAAGGCACCAATACCTAAATGTGCTGTCATGTTACAATGTTTGGAAAGTAAACGTTAGTTGCTTTAAGAATTCATTAGATATCTGTAAAAGCGGGACAGTATTGCCTGGTAAGGGCTGGAAGAATGGTTTAGCAGTTAAGGCATTTGCCTGCTAAGCCTAAGGTTCAATTCCTCAGTACCCATGTAAGCCAGATGCACATGGTGGCACATGCATCTGGAATTGTTTGTAGTGGCTGGAGGCCCTGGTGTGTCATTTTCTCTCTCCCTTTCTATCTATCTCTAATAAATAATAATAAAACATTTTTTAAAAATAATTGTAAGGCTAGAGAGATGGCTTAGTGGTTAAGTGCTTGCCTGTGAAGCCTAAGGACCCCGGTTCGAGGCTGCATTCCCCAGGACCCACACACATTAGACAGATGCACAAGGGGACACATGCATCTGGAGTTCATTTGCAATGGCTGGAGGCCCTGGCGCACCCATTCTCTCTCTCCCTCTGCTAAACTCTGCTTCTATCACTTGACTTTGTGCCATCCAAGAATTTCTTGGGTTGATTCACAACATGTCTATGTCATTTGACTTTGTCATTTTCTTCTTCTTCTTCTTTTATTTTTTTGTTATTCGAGGTAGAGTCTTGCTCTAGCCTAGGTTGACCTGGAATTCACTATGTAGTTCCAGGGTAGCCTCAAACTCTCAGCAGTCCTCCTACTTCTGCCTCCTTAGTGCTGGGATTAAAGATGTGTACCACCATGGCTGGCTGACTTTGTCATTTAAAAAAAAAAAAGTTTTGGCTGGAAAGATGGATTAGCAATTAAGGCACTTGCTTGCAAAGCCTAAGGACCCAGGTTCAGTTCCCCAGAACCCTTGTAAAAGCCAGATACACATGGTGGCACATGTGTCTGAAGTTTGTTTGCTGTAGAGGCTAGAGGCTGTGGTGTACCCATTCCCTCATAAATAAATAAATGTTTTTTAAGATATTTAAGAGAAAGAGGAAAAGAGAGAGAGGGCATGCCAGGGCCTGTTGCCACTGCAAATGAACTCCATACATGTACAGCACCACTTTGAGCATCTGGCTTTACATGGATACTGGGGAATTGAACCTGAGCTGGCAGGCTTTTCAAACAAGTGCCTTTGACCACTGAGCCATCTCCCTAGCACCTGACTTTGTCATTTTGATGACACAAATTAATGAATATAATGTAATCCAATAATATATGAAGTATGAAAAATGATTTAATATGGGAGAAGCACTTAAAAATGCTGTTAATTAAGTTTAAATGAAGCAATAAAAGGTGTAACATGGGGGCTAGTTATTAGTATTAGTAGCTTAGTGTTAGAGCAATAGACGCAAAAAAATTCACAAAAGTTTTTCATTTCCTTGCTTTAGAGAAACTTGTACTAAAAGTCATAATGTATGATATATAATTTTTTCAAGAAAGATGAGGCCCGAGTTGGTGAACCAACATTTTTAACAAAGATTTGCTGGGGCTAGAGGGATTGCTTAGTAGTTAAGGCACTTGCCTTCAAAGCCAAAGGACCTTGGTTTGATTCCACAGTTCCCACGTAAAGCAGATGCACAAGGTGGTGCCTGCATCTGGAGTTTGTTTGCAGTAGCTAGAAGCCCTGGCGCACCCATTCTCTCCCTCACTTCCTCCCTCCCTCCCTCTCTCTCTCTCTCTCTCTCTCTCTGTCTCTCTATATATACATATATACATATATACACATATATATATTTCACTCTGCCTCTTTCCCTCTCAAAATAAAAATAAAATATTTTTAAGAATAATTTTTAAAAGATTTGCTGTATAATCAAGGATATGTAATAAGATGAATTAATGTGTTTTGAGGTGCTGAGGTTCAAACCCAGGACTTCACACATGTTAGGCAAGTGTTCTTACTGATACCTATCCCCAAATCACTCCTTCTCTCTCTCTCCTTCTTTCTCTTTCCTATCTCTCTCCCTTTCCCTTCCTCCCTTAAAGTAAGAGTACTTAAAAATTAGTTCCAATAAAAAGAAATTGCCTTCTCTAGAGCCTTCTTTGAGTAATCCAGGCCATTCCGCCTGGAAGAGTGAATTGAGTTCAGCTAACACTGAGAACTATTGAATAGCACTAAAGCACCAGCAAGGGGGAAATTAGGGCACCTCAGTAGAGCCCGAAGTAGCATTGCCAGTTGAAATTAAATTTAATCAAAAGGGGAAAATAGTTTTTGACATGTTGGAAAATAAAAAGATTTAGCAAAGATTTTTAATATACCATGCCATCTATGGCATTATTTTTTAGCCCGAGGCATGTCTCCTAATTAAATAAGAATCTTTTCTGAGTTTCTATTTTAAGGTTGGGATAATCACTTAAGCTTCAGATGCTTTGAATCCTCCACTGCTGGAAACAGCTAACATGCTGGGTTAGTTCAAGTCTTTTGTGATGCACACACAAAGATGGGATTAGTAAGCATAAGATAACATGAGGAGGAGAGCCAGAGATGACCTAGGGAGCTGGCGACTGCAGTGCCAGTCTCGTCCTCAGTGAAGGAGCAGGGAAGGAGTGACACTGAGCAGCGGCAGCCTCGGTGGTGGCTCGGGGTGCAACGCTCCCAAAGAAAACCACCGCAGCCTGGCTCTCGAGGGTTGGACGTGCCTCGTTTTCATTTCATTTCATTTCATTTCATTTCATTTATGTGTTTATTTTTTGAGATAGGGTCTCTGTCTCTAATCCAGACTGACCTGGAATTCACTATCTAGTCTCAGGCTGGTAGTGCTGGGATTAAAGGAATGTGCCACTATTCCTGGCAGAAAGAAAGAGAAAGAATGGTGTGCCTCGTCCTCTAGCTTTTACAAAGAAACCCCAGACACATACGCCACTTTGTGCATCTAGCTTTATGTGGGTACTGAGGAATCAAACTCGGGTCTTTAGGCTTTGCAGGCAAATGCCTTAGTTGCTGAGCTATATCTCTCCAGCCCCATGTGCCTTCTTATTCTCACCAGGCTGCCATTGGCATGAAACAGCTTGTGAGAAGGTGGCCTTGGGACCAGTATGGTTCAGATTTCAGAGTGCTGTAGTTGGGGCCATAGGTCAGTTATTTAATTACTAATTCCTAGGGTGAATTCTCATGACTGCCATGTGTGCAAGTTATGGCATGTACTATATTTGTATGTCTTTATTATTGTCAGATCAGCTATGTAGATGGAAGGCTAAGATTCTAATAGTATTGTTCATTAACATTTGCTGAGTAGGGCTGGAAAGATGACTTAGCAGTTAAGGTGTTTACCTGTGAAGGCCCAAGGACCCAGGTTCAACTCCCCAGATCCCACGTAAGCCATGTGCACAAGACGACATATGCGCACAGTGCACATGTGCACAAAGCGGCACATGCGTCTGGAGTTCATTTGCAGAGGCTAAGTAAGGCCTTGGTGTGCCAGTTCTCTCTCTCACTCTTATAAATTTAAAAAAAAAAAATGCTGAGGACATTGTTTATTCAGTAAAATGCTTGCCTTGGAAGCATGGGGGCCCAAATTTGAAATGCCAACTGTGGTGGTATATGTCTGTAATCCCAGTGCTGGGGAGATAGAGACAGGCAGATCCCTGGGGCTCTCCAACCAGGTAGTTTAGCCTAACTGGGAGCTCCAGGCCATAAAATTACTGTCTCAGGCTGGAGACATGGCTTAGTGGTTAAAGTGCTTGCCTGCAAAGCCTAAGGACCCATGCCAGACATACAATGTGATGCAAGCACCTAGAGTTCAATTACAGTTAGGCCCTGACATACCAATTTGCTTTTTCTCTCTCACTCACTTGCTCTTGCTGCTCACATTAAAAAAAGGCCAATATGTTGGGCTAGTCTTAAAAGAAAAAGACTGTCTCAAAGGAGGTCGACGGTATTCCTGATGATGATACCCTAAGTTGTCCTCTGACCTCAACACACTCATACAGATCTGCCTGCACACCCCCTATTCAAATGAATACTCATACTTGCACACACATCAAATGTAAACATGCAAAAATCAACAGAATTATGGATGGGGGTGGTGGTGCACGCCTTTAGTCCCAGCACTCAGAAAGCAGAGGTGGAAGGATTGCTGTGAGTTCAAGGCCACCCCTAGACTACATAGTGAATTCCAGATCAGCCTGGGCTAGAGTGAGACCCTATCTCATAAAACCAAAATAAAAGAAGAAAGAAACAGAATTGTGTATGGCTAGACACTATGCTTGATTGAGAATCAGATACATAAAAAATAACGTAAGAATTACAGAGAACAGAATGTATTACATGCATTTAAATTCACCAATAGAAAAAACTGCCATGGAGAAAGGATAGGAATTTCAATAAACTATTAACATTGATTGTTTCTTTATAAAAATTATTCACTTTCAAGAAGAGAGAGAGAGACAAAGAAAGAGTATGGGCATGCCAGGCTGCCCATAAATGAATTCTGAACACCACGCCACTCTGTGTGTCTGGCATTATGTGGGTACCAGGGAATTAAACTCAGGCTTTGCAGGCAAGTGTCTTTAACCTCTGAGCCATGTCCCCAGCCCAACATTGGTTATTTCTGTACACTAGAATTTGTTTATATCCTTGAAGTAAAATTTTTACTTTATACCATTCTATAATCCCATACATTTTGTCACTTTTTTTTAAATTGACTTTCCATGCTTTAGGAAAGAATTCTGGATTTCTTGATGATTTTTAATCTGGTCATAGGCTCAATCATACTTTAAACATTTGTGTTTTTTCTAGAAAAATAGAAACTATAGGCAAACAGTACATTAAATATTCACTTTATTGCCAGTTTCTAATACTTGTTCTTTCTTTGGCTCACTTTATGCTTTTGTTTTTTTCTTTTTGAAGTAGGGCTTCCATGTAGCCCTGGCTGGCTGGCTAGCCTGGAACTGGCTATGTAGACCAGAGTAGCCTTTTGCTGAGATTCACCTGCCTCCAACGCCTTTGTGTTAGGGTTACAGAAATAAGAGTGCAGAGTTCTGACATATTCTCCATACCTGGTTCTATTATTATTAACATCTTTTATGTACTTTTCAATATATAACTAATGAACCAATCTTGATACATTTACTGAAGTCCATGGCTTATTCAGATTTCCCTAATTAAAAAAAAAAATTACATAGTTTTGAAAGGAGAGAGAGAGAAGAGAGACAAACAGAATGGGCTTGCCAGGGCCCCCAGCTACTGCAAATGAACTCCAGATACATGCACTATTTTGTGCATCTGGCTTTATGTGGGTACTAGAGAATCAAACCTGGGCAGTTAGGCCTTGTAGGCAAGTGCCTTAACTACTGAGCTATTTCTCTAGCCCAGATTTCCTTAATTTTTACTTCATATCCTTTTCTGTTCTAGGATTCCACCCAGGACACTACATTATCATTCCCTGTCTTGTCTCCATAGGGTACCTCTTGGTTGTGACACTTTTCGACTTTCCTAATTTTGATGATCTTAATATTTTAAGGAGTACCAATCAGGTATTTTGTAGAATTTACCCAAGTGAAATTTATTTGATATCTTTCTCTAGTTATTAAGTAAATTATGTTCTTAGAGGAGGAAGATCACAAATATAAAGGGGCATTTTCATCATAATAACATATGATGTAACATATGACTTCTAAGTGAAGGTCCAGGAGCCCACACTAACATATGAAGAAACTCACTCACAAATAAAGCAAACAGAGAAAGTAACTGTAAAGTAGGGGACTGAGTCGTGCTAGTGTGGGCTTCTGGATCTTTACTTCGTTCTTTGTCTTAGCTTGTTGCTCGGTTTATTGCTGTTCTTTCAGCTGGTTCTTGTGTCCCTCTCGCACACCCATCAGTGTGAGTGCTCACATGTAGTCTACTACCTCCCTTTGTGGCACTAAAGGCTGTTGTGTACTTATCTGTTCTAGAATACCACTTTTTCTCAGAACCCTGATCTGGTCTTCCTTTTCCTCCCCCTTTCTAGGGAATCAGTATACCTGTAGTTCCTTTCTTGGTGGTGGTGGTGGTAGTTGGTGGTGGTGGGGGGTGTATCCCTACATGTAGAGGTCAGAAGTTGGCATCGGGTATCTTCTTCCATTTCCCTCCACCTTGTTTTTGAAACAGGGTCTGTTGCTAAACCTGAAGTTGAGCCATCTGGCTAGACTGGCTGGTCAGCAAAACCTAGGGCCCCTTCTGTCACCTTGTCCCCAGCACTGGTACTGTAGGCACACACCACACAGGTGCTGGAGACCTGCACTCAAGTCCTCATTCTTGTGTGGCAAGTACTTGACCACATGAGCCATCTCTCCAGCTCTTGCTTTGTTTTGTCGTATTGTGTTCTGAGACAAAACTCCTGCTGTGTAGTGTAGGTTTGTCTTGGACTCATGGTAATACTACTGCCTCAGCCTTTCGAGCACTGTGATTTCAGGCATGATTACTACATCTATCTTTCCCTTTTGTTTAAATGATGTTAGAAACCAAGAAATGGGTATTTGGTATGGTACTAGGGTGTTATTTCTTCAAGGTCCACTTAGCTGCTATAGCAAAGATATAAATCCATGCATATTAAACTATATTTATATATAACTATAGATATTTTTATATGTAGCCATTATTATATTAAGCTAAACATGAATTCATGCTAATGTCTGATCTGGTACCACATGTGTCATTCTGGTGTTTCCCTCTTGCTTATTTGTAGTCTTCTAATATAGCTCTGAACCTAGCCATTACCACCTACCATCTCAGGCTTAACTATTCAGTTCTAGTACTGAAGTGCTTAATTTATGCATAGAAAGTCCCTAATTTATGGTGGTTCAACTTAAAATCTTTTTAAATATTTTATTTGAGAGAGAAAGAGAGCAAGAGGCTGATGAGAGAGGGAGAATGGGTATGCCAGGACCTTTAGCCACTGCAAACAAATTCCAGATGCATGTGTCACCTTGTGCATCTGGCTTACGTAGGTCCTGGGGAATTGAACCTGGGTCCTGGCTTTGCAGGGAAGTAAGTACCTTAACCACTAAGCCATCCCTCCAGCCCGAACTTACAATTTCTTTTTTTTTTTTTTTTTTTTTTTTTTGGTTTTTCGAGGCAGGGTCTCACTCTGGCTCAGGCTGTTCCTGGAATTCACTATGTAGTCTCAGGGTGGCCTCGAACTCATGGCAATCCTCCTACCTCTGCCTCCCGAGTGCTGGGATTAAAGGCGTGTGCCACCACGCCCGGCTTACAATTTCTTTTTTTAATTTAATTTAATTTAATTTTTTATCTCTTCACAATTTTTATTAACATTTTCCATGATTATAAAAAATATCCCATGGTAATACCCTTCCCCCCGCACTTTCCCCTTTGAAATTCCATTCTCCATCCTATTACCTCCCCATCTCAAACGAACTTACAATTTCTTAATTCTATGATGATACAAATGTGATATGCATTTATTTGAAACCATACTTAAAATTTGAATATTGATCTTTTCCCAGTCTAGTCATATGTAGTGTGACACTTTCTTGATATACTGGGCAGTGACCCTAAGCTGCAAGGGTAAACAGCTGGTGCTTGGCAGTGTACTTTGCTGCTGAATTATGTAATTCAGGTTAGCCAGTTCATCTAATACATTGAAAGTGTGGCTTAAGGATATTTTCAATTTAGTAGGTTCATTGGGACTCATCCTTCTAAATCAGTAGCATCCGTACAGAAGTTGTAGAATTGTTCCTCTTCCCCTGGGGGAAGCAAACTTCCAACTAGAGGGCAATGCTTATCTACAGTTTCTTTGTCTTTAACTCTTAGATTCTCTTCTGATATCCAGATTTGTTTAGGTCAGCACTATTTCTCCCTGACCCCCTTTTAGCTGGATTTTTCATGCATTTGTAATATAGTTAGATTCTTGTATCATTGTCTGCATTCTGTCCCATGATGCATTTTCTTAATTCCATCCTGTGATTCCCACGACCTCCTAAGTGGTTTTCCTTTAATTTGCTTACATTAAGATTTATTTGTGTCATCAAGTTCTATGAGTTTTGACATGCATAATATCCTGTGTCTATCATTAATGTATCATACAGAATAGCTGCTACTAAAAAATTCTATGCTTAATCTTATTATCTTAATCTTTTCCTTAAGCCCATCTTTTTACTGTATCCATAGTTTTATTTTGTCCAGAATGTCATATAAGTAAAATCATTTACTAGGTAGCCTTTCAGAACAATTTCTTTCACTGAGCAATGTACATTAAGAATTCACCCATGACTTTTTCTAGTAGGTGTGTGGTGATATCTCATTGTTTGACTTTGCATTTCCCTAATGACATACGGTGTTGAGAGTACTTTGAATACATAGGTCCCATCTATATATCTGCCTTGCTAAAATTTCTGTTCATGACTTTTGTCCATCTTGAAACTGGATTGCTGATTTTGTTATTCTTGAGTTTTCAGCTCATTCATCTTATTTTTGAGACAGAGCCTTTCAGTGAATCAAGAGCTCACTAATCAGCTAGCCTTGCTAGCAAGCAAGCCACTAGGATCCTCTTGTCTCTGCCTACTCCCCACTGGGATTACAGGTGCTTACACGTGGCTTTCAGCCATGCCTGGCTCTTACGTAGGTTGCGGGGATCCAAACTCAGGTCCTTCTGCTTGTGTGGCAAGCTACTTACCCACTGAGGCATCTCCGTAGCCTCCCTGCCCCCGCTTCTTTTGTGGTGCTAGGGCTGGAACCCAAGGTCATCTACGTGGAAGGCAAGTGTGCTACACTTAGGTTCATCTCCAGCCCTATGTGTCATATTTTCACAGTATCCTGCTATCTTAATTCCTTTCTTTTTTTCTTTTTTTTTTTTTTTTTTTGAGGCAATGTTCTCACTCTAGCCCAGGCTGACCTGGAATTCACTATGTAGCCCGAGGGTGGCCTCGAACTCACAAAGATCTTCCTACCTCTGCCTCTTGAGTGCTGGGATTAAAGGTGTGTGCCATCATACCTGGCTTAATTACTTTTGACATTATAGTGATTCTTAAAATCTGGGAATGTGAATCTTCCATTCTGTTTGTTTTTTTTGTTTATTTTTATTTATTTATTTGGGAGCAACAGACAGAAAGAGGCAGAGAGAGAATGGGTGCATCAAGGCCTCCAGCTACTGCAAATGAACTCCAGATTCATGCACCACCTTGTGCATCTAGCTTATGTGGGTCTGGAGAATCGAGCCTTGATCTGGGGTCCTTAGGCTTCACAGGCAAGCACTTAATCACTAAGCCATCTCTCTCTAGCCCCCCAGTTGTTTTTTAGTATTAGCCATTTTAGGTTATCTCCATATAAATTTTAGAATTACTTTACCTGTGTTGACATAATATTTTTCTAGGTTTTGATTAAAATTTATTATTTGTTTATTGTGTGTGTGAGTGTGGACATGTGTGTGCCATGGTGCACATGTATAGAATTCAGAGGATACTTTTCAGGTTGGTTCTTGCCTTCTACTTCCTTTTAGGCAGGGCCTCCATGTAGTCACTGCTCCTGCTTCCTTGTGAGCTTCCTTCTCCACCTCCTTTCTGCTTCAGGAGCCTCGAAATTACAGAAGCCCACCACGGCGTCATGTGTTTTATGTGGGATCCAGGGATCCACATTCAGGAATGCAGAGTTTGAGGCAAGAGCTTTGTCCACTGAGCTAGCTCCCCAGCCCAAAATAACCTAAAAATTGAAGGCTGTAAGTTGATGTTGAATTTTGAAAAGTGTTTGGCTACATCTGGTTTTCTTGTAGGAATATAAGTCTGTTTAATAAAGTTATTTTTAATTAAATTTTATATTTTTAAAAGGTCATACTCTTACTATCTCTGTTTTGATGAGAACATAACTTTTTCTCCTTTGTCTTTTCTTTCTTTTTTTCTTTTGTGAGGCAGAGTCTTACTGTACCCCAAGCTTATATGGATGTACTCTGTAGTCCAGGCTGGCCTGGAACCCATGATGATTCTTTTACCTCAACCTCCCAAGTGCTGGGATTAAAGCATGTGCCATCATGCCCGGCTTTCCTTTACTTTCTTAATGTGTTAAAAATAATTTTGCTTGGGCTGGAGCAGTTAAGGTGTTTGCCTGCAAAGCCTAAGGACTCAGGTTTGATTCCTAAGTACCCACATAAAGCCAGGTGCATAAGGTGGTACATGAGTCTGAAGTTTGTTTGCAATGGCTAATGCCCTGGCATACCCATTTTCCCTCTTTCTCTTTTTCTCTCTAAAATAATTTTTTTAAAAATAATAATATTGCTTGTTCTGGGAATGGGAAAACAATTTATCATTCTTGGAATAATGTTTACTTGATTGTGATGTTTTAACTTATTGCTGGATTTATCTTGGCAATATTTTGTTTGGGATTTCTGCATCTATATTCATGAGAAAGATTGGCCTGTACTTTTCCTTTTTGTGATATGCTTGTTGGGCTTAGGTTTTAAAGTTCTACTGACTTCATAGAATGAGTTAGAAATAGTTCTTGTTTTTATTCATTAGTTTGATAAAACTGATTTTTTTTTTTAATCTTCCTTAAAGTTTACTAGAGGGGTGGGGAAGATGGCTTACTGGTTAAAACACTTACTTGCAAATCCTGATGCCCTGGGTTCATTTCCCCCAGTTCCCACATAAAGCCAGAAGCACAAAGTGCCACATGTGTCTGGAGTGTGTTTTCAGTGGCAGGAGGCCCTGGTGTGTTCATACCCCCCTTCCCTTTCTCGAATAAATAAATAAATAAATAAAATACAAATTATTTACTTCTACTTCCTTTTAGGCAGGGCCTCCATGTAGTTTTTACAAATGTTTGCTGCATTCATTGTGGAAGGAAGCCATGTTGGCCTGTTATTTTCTTTATTAAATGAGTTTGACTTTCATCCTTCTGATAGTTAAATTTATTGAGTTTGAACTCATACCCAGCCAGGATGCAATTAAAAGTCTCTTTCAGTGAGTTTTGACTAATATTTCAGCCTGTCTAACACCTACCATTATCAAGATACAGCCAAGTTTCACCAACTACAAAGTTCCCTTATGCCCATTTGCCATTAGTCTCTTCCACGCCCTAGCCCCAGGCAACAACTGAGCCATATGTGCTTCTGTCGGACCTTCTTTGGTGGATTCTTCTGTACATGTGTTTTGGCCTTTGTGTTGGAGACAGTCTCCCTATATGGCCCAGGTTGTTCTTGAGCTTGATAGCCTAAGCAGTCCTCCTGTCTCACCCCAGTTTTGCCCACTGTTTTTGATTGGATTGTTTCCTTGTTACTGTTCCCTAAATTGTAGGTTACTTTACATGTGCTAAAATTTCATGTGATGAAATCAGACATGCTATTGTCTCTTTCTCTCTTTTTTTTTTGCAGTGCACATGTAGTATGTATGGTGTATGCATGTGTGTAGATGTGTGTGCTTCCTGCATGCACATGTAGAGGCCAGAGGAGAATGTCAGGTGTTTTTATCTGTCACTCATATACATATTTCCTTGAGACAGAGTCTTTATGAACCCACAGCTCCCGTTTTCTCAAGTTCCAGCATTTCCTCTGTCTCCACTTCCCACAGACCTGGGGTTACAGATGTGTGGCCACACCAGCTATCTATCTGGGTATTGTGGAAGTCGCCTTGTTGATAGTGTTTATGCTGGAAATCGCCTCAGGGGAAACTTTCTTCAAGTGCTTGAGTCTCCATCTCCTCACTTGTCTTTTCTCTTGTAACCTGTCTATCCACTATGGTAGTATTCTGATGCCTTCAACACATGCCTTAGTTTTCCTAATGTACATATGTGTGCACACACCTATGTGTACATTTATGTGCACATATAATCAAGCCGTTATCAGAGGTGTCTTTCCTTTCTTATTCTCCTCCACTCTCCCATTTCGTCCTCTACTGGAATACAGCATGGTTCTGGCTTTATTTGGCTGCTGTGTTTATAGTACTAGCATTATACCTACCACAGAGTAGATGCCAATGGAGATTTTGGATGAAGGAATTAAGAAACATTTTATTTTAGAAGAAAGAATGAAAATTTAAAAAGTCTTTCATGTCATTTTCTCAAACCTAAGCTGAACAGGAAATAAGGGTGAGTTCTGAACTAGAAATCAACCTTTGTAGTATTTTATTATTCTGTCTTTTAAAAAACTTATTGGCAATAATTTTCATCTCTCACTGACGTTTCCTCAAGATGCTAAGTACATATTTGGTCTTTGTCTCTGCTTATGGCTTCCTATTTTCTTAGCCTTGTAAAGTACTAGGGTAATATTCTAGGATGAAGAGTGATCAGGACAAGTCTTTGTAATGCCAGCTCAGAACTAACTTAATCCCTAACTGCCACAAGTGAACAGCAACTAGTATAACTGCCATCCAAGAGAAAAAAAGAAGTTAATTGTTACTAGTAAAATAAAGAGCTTTCAAGAGAAAAAAATTAAAGCATGACAATGGCATTGAAATTAGTGTTTATTTTTTGTTTGTTTGTTTGTTGGTTTTGTAGTTGTTTTTTTTTAACTTAGGGTCTCATGATGTAGACCAACCTGACTTTAAACTTGTGATCCTCCTGTCTCAGCCTTCCAATTACAGGAATGTGCTAACAAGCATACCTTTGGAATTGATGCTTTAAACAACAACAACAAAAAATGCTTAGGTACAACTATGCTTATAATTTTTGTTATAGTAATCCTACCAGTGAATACCAACAAGGCAAGTTGGTTGTAATGTTGAAAGAGGTAAAGATGAGGACTGGCACATGGCTCAGGGGGTAAAGCACTTGCTGGGCAACTTCTGGGTGCCTGAGTCCAGATCCCCAGACCCCACATAAAAAGCCAGAAACTGTGTCAGACTTCTGCAGTCCCACTATGCTTATGATGAGAAGGGAGGTGGAGACAAGAGAATTCCATGGAAGTTCACAAATAGAGAGCTGAACAATAAGAGGTACTGTTGACAATCAAATGAGGTGGGGCAAGAACCAACCTGAAAATTGTCCTGTGACCTCCACATGCATCTATACCACACGTGTGCACACACACCCTCCACATAAATACTTTTTAAAAAAGAAGGTGAAGTTTCATTAAAATACACTGCATAGTACATAAATGCTTACCTGCGTGTCCCCTTCTTCCCTTTAGGGCCATTTTAAGCTCCAGATCTAGTTATTTTGCTGCAATGCTGAGTGGCTGTTGGGCTGAAAGCTCCCGGGAGTATGTTACTCTTCAAGGGTAAGCAGATTTTCTTACAAAGCATCTTGACTGTAAGATTGAAAATAACAGCCTTACAATGCACTTTTCCCCCATATGTTCAGTAGTATATTTCTTGTGTGATGGAATTCAACAGAGCACATTTTCTGAAACACAAAATAGCATGGAGCATGTAGTGATAGAGATTATGTGTTAATCTGCTCAAGCACTGTAACACAATAGCAAAACTGAGTGGCTTTAACAACAGAAACCTACTTTCTTACAGTTTTGGGGTCTGAAAGTCCAAGATAAAGTGTCAGCAAAACTGCTGTATGATAAGGGCTTTCCCCTTGGAATGCAGACAGCTACCTTCTCACTGTGTGTCCATGTGGCTTTGCTGTGTGCCTCTGTCTGAGCAAAATCTCTGTGGTGTGTCCAAGGACACTAATCCCATCCAACCTAAACTCTGTCCTTCTGACTGAATTTAAACTTAACTACTTCCTTAGAGGTCCCATCAAATACTAGGCAGCAAGGCTTCACCACATGTATTTGGAGAGGATACATTTATTCCATAACAGGAAGTTTCTTATTACATAATATTTGAAATACCAGGCTTCAAAGTGTATTGTTCTGTGGGTAAAAAGGAAGGTAGAGATGGATCTGTTGGTAAGATTTTATCATTAATGTTGAAATATCTTCTTTTTTGATGAGTTTAACATATCCACTGGATTTGGGAAGGGTTATGCTAGTCTCTTAAGTGTGACAATCTTAAGAATAATCATTCTTGTATTAATTTTGAAAACTAGTTCAGAGTCTCTATTTCCTGTATTTTAGACTTTTTTTTTTTTTTTTTTTTTTTAGGTAGGGTCTCACTCTAGCCCAGGCTGACCTGGAATTCACCATGTAGTTTCAGGGTGGCCTCGAACTCATAGTGATCCTCCTACCTCTACCTCCCGAGTGCTGGGATTAAAGAGATGCACCACCATGCCCGGCTTAGACATACATTCAACATCTATTTTTAAAACTGCCACTGTAGTTTTACTGAAACTAAATTCAATAAAACTTCATATTAAGGAATACCACTAGTTTGACCCAGAATCCAACTTTGTGGCATTCATTAAACATGGCGTGATTCTCTGTTGCTCAAGGTCAAAAGAAGTGTATTGATTACAGCATCCCTCAGCATAAGAAAGCAACTTATACAGAGCACATATCTGATTTTTACTGGAAGAAATCATATTACTATTCGTGATTGTTATTAACTACCTGATGCCTCTTGTGTAGATTTTTGTTGCTCTCTCCATGTTCTCAGCAATAATAATTCATGACAATTGCAGGTCGTATTTTCTATGCTTCTTCCACATCCACCAGGCGCTTTAACTTTTGGAGTTAGTCTTTGAGATAGAAAAGAGAAATTCAAGCTGGGCGTGGTGGCGCATGCCTTGGGAGGCAGAGGTGGGAGGATCACTGTGAGTTCAAGGCCACCCTGGAGCTACAGAGTGAGTTCCAGGTCAGCCTGAACTGGAGTGAGACCCTACCTCGAAACCACCCCCCCCCCAAAAAAAAGAGAAATTCAAATCTTCCAAATGAGTAAAAACAAGATCACAGAAGTTAAATGTATTCCCAGGTTTTTAAAAAGTACTTGTGGGGCTGGAGAGATGGCTTAGCAGTTAAGCACTTGCCTGTGAAGTCTAAGGATCCTGGTTTGAGGCTCGATTCCCCAGGACCCACGTAAGCCAGATGCACCAGGGGTGCATGCGTCTGGAGTTCGTTTGCAGTGGCTGGAGGCCCTGGCCCGCCCATTCTCTCTCTCTCTCCCTCTATCTGTCTTTCTCTCTATGTCTGTCGCTCTCAAATAAATAAATAAAAATAAACAAAAAAAGTACTTGTGATAAATATAAATCACATGTTTTCTGATTCTTAGTTCAATATTCACTCTACAACAAACACTGAAGAAATCAAAAAGTTTTCCCATTGTCCTGCGTTCTTGAGTTAGCTCATAATACTCCACTATTGATGTCAGTGATTTTTCCCATAGAGCTTTGTTTCACAGAACCCTAAGCTTTCAGGTAGGTACATTAGGGAACCTAGGTATGGGGTTGGTATTTGAGAGGAAGGCCATTTCAAGCCCTGTGCTCCTTCAACTTTTAACTCTTTTACATAGTCAAGATGGCCTCTGAGTTTCACTATAGGAATGAAAGGAAGGGGAGTCCTTTTATTTATATTTTCAGTCTCCCTTAATTACCTTTCACAAACTGCTCAGATTAAACACTCAAATACCAAGGCTTTTGAAGATGAAGTCAGTTTCTTAAGAAGTCAATGAAGGGCTGGAGAGATGGCTCAACAGTTAAGGTACTTGCCTAACAACCCCAGTTTGATTCCCCAGTACCCATGTAAGACTAGATACACAGAGTGGCACATACATTTGAAGTTTGTTTACAGCAGGTGTTGGCTCTGGCATGCCATTCTCTCTGTCTGTCTCTCTCTGTCTGCTTACAGATAAAATGAATTGGAAAGAAAGAAAGAGAGAGAGAGAGAGAGAGAGGAAGAAAGAAAGAGAGAGAGAGAGCAGGAAAGAAAGAAAGGAGAAAAACTAGATTATTGGAGAGATGGCTTAGTGGTTAAGGCACTTGTTTGCAAAACCTAAGGACCCAGGTTCAACTCCCCAGTACCCATATACAGTCAGATGCACAAGGTGGTGCATGCATCTGGAGTTTGTTTGCAGTGGCTAGAGGCCCTGGCATGTCCATGCTGTCTCCCTCTCTCTGTGTGTGTCTCTCTCTGCTTGAAAAATTAATTAATTAATTAATTAAAAAGAAAAATAATACCCAATCTCAGGCCAGGTGTGGTGGTGAATGCCTTTAGTCCCAACACTTGGGAGATAGAAGGAGGAGGATTTCTATGAGTTTCAGTCCAGCCTTAGACTACACAGTGCATTCCAGGTCAGCCTTGGCTAGAGTGAAACCCTACTCACACGTGCAGCAGCTTCCTTGCAACAATGCAGCTGTAGCATGTTTGCAGCTTGTTCCTGCAAGGAGATTATAATGAAGTCCTGTCTTATGTTTACAGAAAGAACCACAGTGTTGTTTTTTTTTTTTAATTTTTTTTTTAAATTTTTATTAACATTTTCCATGATTATAAAATATATCCCATGGTAATTCCCTCCCTCCCCACCCCCACACTTTCCCATTTGAAATTCCATTCTCCAGAACCACAGTGTTTTAATGTTAGTTACTCAGGGATATAATATGCATATATTTCTAGAGAGACAACTTTCAATAAAGTGAGATGGGGATATTAGAGTCCTACAACTATAGTTCCCCCATGCCTCCACACTTGGAGAATAGATTGTGATTTTTCTGTTCTCGTAGAGAGGAAGGAAAACTTTTTCCACATACTATATAATGGAAATTGAACTATGAGCTGTGATGGAATCCCATGCATTTACACTTTTTATGAATAGAGGTTCTTCAGGGGTGGCTTTGTAGTGTAAATTTAGAATCTCTCATCTCCCTCAGATTTCTGAAACTGTTTTCAAACTTTCATATGATTATTTGAGATATGAATCATATTTCTCTCCTACTAAAATCTTTGCACATCTTCTCTTCACAATTACAATTAAACCCAAACTCTTTACCATGACCTGCAAGACCTCATAGGATCTGGCCCCTGGCTTCTCCCTTATTTTGTATCATTCTTGCCCTTATGTGTGGATTTTCATCTAGTAAACTCATTCCAGTCTAAGGGCGTTTGTACCTGCTCTCCCCACCAAATTTTCTCTTAGTATTTTGCATAGCTAAAGTTCTTATCAAGCTTTGAATCTCAGATCAACCTCACAGTGGCTGATATTACCTAAACAACGCGTGCAAAATGAGGAAAAAATGATGATACGAAAATAGGAGACTAATTGAAAAGAAGGGATTCACTGGAGCAAGGTTTTGGGAGGGGAAAGTAAGGGTGATGGGATGGGATTGTGATCATAGTATATCATCAATATGTATGGAGGTTGTCAATAAAGACTTTAAAAAGATCTTGTATCAAGTGTCACTTTCCCAGCCTGTCCCACGTAATGTAGCTCTTCCCTAGCTCCTCAGCTGCTCGCCTTTATGCCATCTTGTAGTGTTGTCTTCATGACACTGTCACAGTCAAAATTATCCTCTCTACATGTTTGTTTACATCTTTGTTATCCATGTCTTTCTCCTGGAATGTAAGCTGATTTTGTCCTCAGTGTCTAGAATAGAATTGATTATTCAATAAATAGTAAACAGGGCTGAAGAGATGGCTAAGTGGTTAAGGCCCTTGCCTGCAGAGCCTAATGACCTGAGTTCAATTCCCCAGCACCCACATAATGCCAGATGCACAAAGAGGCACATGCATCTGGAGTCCATTTGCAGTGGCAGGAAGCCCTGGCACACCCATTCTCTCTGTCTTCTTTCTTTCTCTGTTTGCAAATAAAGAAAGAAAGAAAAATAATAATAATAAAAAAAAGTAGCTGGGCATGGTGACACACGCCTTTAATCCCAGCACTCTGGTGACAGAGGTAGGAGTATCACCATGAGTTTGAGGCCACCCTAAGGCTATATGGTGAATTCCAGGTCAGCCTGGACTAGAGTGAAACCCTATCTTGAAAAAAAAAAAAATAGGGCTAGAGAGATGGCTTAGCAGTTAAGGCACTTGCCTGCAAAGTTAAAGGACCTCGGTTTGATTCTCCAGGACCCACTATGTAGTCTCAGGGTGGCCTTGAACTCAGGCAATTCTCCTACTTCTGTCTCCTGAGTGCCAGAATCAAAGGTATGCGCCACACCTAGCGAATTCACTTTTTTCTAAGAGTTGAAGATGTAGAGGTTTGAATCAACAGGAACTAATGTTGGCCATAGCAGAGGGTAGCAAATCTTTATTAAATTAATAGTTATGTATTTTCAACTCTGTTCCCAAGAAAGTTTTAGAAGGTTTGGATTCTTCTGTGATTCAGTGAGTCATTGATTTATTGTGTATTATTATACACTTATTAAGCATATATTATTTAAGGCCATAAAATCAAAGTAAATACCTGAGTCCTGCCCTCTGGAGCTCTTATTTTTTCTCCTTGCTTTCTTCATTTTGTTCCATTAGTATATATTGGGTACTATGCTTAACTGCCAGATCTTATCAGTACTGTCTTCATCAAGATTTGAACTTCAGTGTTAGGTAAAGAAAGGAAATTGCTCTAAAGGGCATTGAACCAATGTTAACAGTCTGTAGCACCAGAGATAGGATAGATAAGACAGGAGTATTACCCTGCAGGACAGTCTAAAAATAATGTTATACTTCAGATGGGAGAAGAGAAAGCATGAAAGAGAGCAGTGACAAGGGAAATAGAGGGAAGGTAACAAATGCAAGAAATTCTTGAAGGAGTCAGTCACAAGACATAATGAGGGAGAGGATTAAGATACCCCTCATCTTGGGCACTTAGTTGAATGATGCCTGTCAGAATTTTCAGGGAGTGGCAATACATATCACATTTCCTTTCTATTTAGAGTAAAATATAGGAATCACCAGAGTAAGAAAATATTTCCTTTATTATTGATAGACAGTAGAATGTATTTCAGTGTAAGAGCCAAAGTTAGGGTGCTTACCGTTCCCTGGGAGTTATCCCACCCTGAGGCTACTTCTGTATGACTGAGGCCCTCGATTCAGAGTGTGAGATACTCTCGTCAGTAAATCATATTAATCATTACTCCAGTCACAACTTACCATCCAGCCTTGACTTCTTCACTTGTATAATTCAGAACATTGGCTAAGCTAGAGACACTGGTAGGCATTACAAATTAAGAAATCTATATGCATAACAAAAATCTTTCTAGTAAATAAAGCTGTTCATTTTTAGGTAAGACCAGAGGCTATTTATCAGAGATGCTGAGGAGAGGATATGTGTGTATCATGCTGGAGATGGAGCCCCAGGCCTTGCCCATGCTAGAACAGGTGCGCTACCCCAGTTCCTGTCACAGCAGAGGAGAGAATTTCATGAGCTAGAGGTTGGACAGCAACCTCTAATGACCCTTCGAATTATAGAAGTCAGAAGAAATAAATAATAAAAAATTTTAATTTAGGGCTGGAGGGATGGGTTAGCAGTTAAGGTGTTTGTGTGCAAAGCCTAATGGCCCAGGTTCAATTCTCCAGTACCCACATAAAGCCAGATACACTGGCGCATACATTTGGAGTTTGTTTGCAGCCACTGGAGGCCCAGGTATGGCTATTCTCCCCCCTTCTCTCTCCCTCTCTCTCCTGTCTCTCTCTGCTTGCAGATAAATAAAAATATTTTTTTTAAATTAATTTTAGGGACTGGAGAAATGGCTTAGCAGTTAAGCACTTGCCTATGAAGCCTATGGACCCCGATTCGAGGCTCGGTTCCCCAGGTCCCACGTTAGCCAGATGCACAAGGGGGCGCACGCGTCTGGAGTTCGTTTGCAGAGGCTGGAAGCCCTGGCGCTCCCATTCTCTCCCTCTCCCTCTATCTGTCTTTCTCTCTGTGTCTGTTGCTCTCAAATAAATAAATAAAAAATGAACAAAAAATATTTTAAAAAATTAATTTTAGGGCTGGAGATATTTAAATTTATCAGTTAAGCTGTTTGTCTGTGAAGCCTAAGGACCCAATTTCAATTTCCCAGTGCCCACATAAGCTGGATGCACAAAGTGGCACATGGATCTGCAGTTCATTTACAGTGGCTGGAGGGTCTGGTATGCCCATTCATTCCCTCTCTCTTTGTACTCCCTCTTTCTCTCTCTCAAATAAATGAATAAAATATTGTTAAAGTTAATTTTAAAAATCACTGATTTGAAAATACTTTTTTTTTATTTTTTAATTTTTAATTTATTTATTTGAGAGCGACAGACACAGAGAGAAAGACAAATAGAGGGAGAGAGAGAGAATGGGCGCGCCAGGGCTTCCAGCCTCTGCAAACGAACTCCAGACGTGTGCGCCCCCTTGTGCATCTGGCTAACGTGGGACCTGGGGAACCGAGCCTCGAACCGGGGTCCTTAGGCTTCACAGGCAAGCGCTTAACCGCTAAGCCATCTTTCCAGCCCTGAAAATACATTTTTAATTATATAAAATCCATAACTGTAGTTGACTTCATTTTTTCAAAATATTTTTATTTTTTATTTTGACAGAGAAAGAGGAAGACAATAAGTGAGTGTAGGTGAACCAGGGCCTCTTGCTACTGCAAATGAACTCCAGCTGCACGTACCACTTTGAGCACCTAGCTTTACGTAGGTACTGGGAAATGGAACCTGGGCTGTCAGGTTTTGCAAGCAAACACCTTTAACCACTGAGCCATCTTTCCAGCCCCCAATTTTAATTTAATGACATACCTCCATAGATGTTATTTGAATAACAGAGGTTAGAATTTTGAGTTTATGGAAAAATCAAATGTATCATTTATATTAAACTTTAATTATTTCTGAATTTGAGTTCTCTTTTATTTTGCAGTATAAACCATGTAGAAATGGATGTCATGATGCATTTTATATATGGAGGTATTTTAGATTTTCCAGAAGAAGCTAATGTTGGGTATGTATTTTATTTTAATAAGTTTAAAAATCAAAGTCAATATTTTATATGTGTGTTTTGTTGAACTATCTTGCAAAGTATTAATGCAGTGGAAGTTTTATGTTTATTATATATTTTTCTATATGTCAAGTATGTTTTGGAAATACCTAAAAACACAAAGCAGGTCTTACTTGGAAGAAAAGGTGACTTGATAATTCATAGTAATAGCATTTTAAAAGTCCTTGTTACATTTAAATTAAGTTAGAAGGTCGGGCGTGGTGGAACACACCTTTAATCCCAGCACTGGCAGGCATTGGTAGAAGGATCACCGTGAGTTCAAGGCCACCCTGAGACTACATAGTGAATTCCAGGTCAGCTTGGGCTAGAGTGAAATTCTACCTTGAGAAACCAAAAGAATAAAACAATAAATTAATTAACTAAGTTAGAAGAATTTTATTTTTGTTTGGAAAACAAATGATAGATTTTTATAAAAATTGATCAGTCTTTTATATAACTTTGAATGATATTTTACTAACTTATTGTAATATGTTTTTATTATTTATTTGAGAGAGAAAGAGGCAGAGAGAGAGAGAGAATGGGCATGTCAGGGCCTCCAGCCACTGCAAAAGAACTCCAGATGGATGCACCCTCTTGTGCATCTGGCTTATGTGGGTCCTGGAGAGTTGAACTGGGATCCTTTGGCTTTGCAGGCAAACACCTTAACTGCTAAGCCATCTCTCTAGCCCACTAACTTATTTTTTAATTCTAGAATCTTTTGTTTTATTTTTTTGAGACAGCATTTTTACTATGTTGCCCTGTGTTGTAGTTCTTTGCATTGCTGGGACAAAACATGACCAAAAGCAGCTGATAGGAGGAAAGGGCTTATTTTGGCTCACAGTCTCAAAGTGGGAAGTTTCATGCTGGCACGCTAAAACATGGCATGAGCAGAGGCGGAGTTCACTCCTTCCATGGCAAGAGGAAGATAGCAGCAAGAGTTAGCTGAGCTCTGGCAAGGGGGAACTGGCTATAACACCCCTAAGTCCACCATCAACAATAGAGTTCTTCCAGCAAGGCTCCACCTCCTAAATTGCTAGCAGCTGGGCACTGGAACCAAGTAGCACCACTCATTAAAAATACATGAGTTAGACTGGAGAGATAGCTTAGCGGTTAAGGCGCTTGCCTGTGAAACCTAAGAATTCCTGTTCTAATCTTACAGATCCCATGTATAGCCAGCGCAAGTGTGCAATGCCATACATGCCCACAAGGAGGCGCACACGTCTGGCGTTTGTTGACAGCCACTGAAAGGCCCTAGCGCGCCCATTCTCTCTCTCTCCCTCCTCTCCCTCTCTCTCAAAGGAAAAAAAAAAAAAAAACTATATGGGTTTATAGGGGATATCTGATTTGAGCCACCACCACCAAAACTGGCCTTGAGCTCAAAACCCTTCACCCTCAGACTCCCAAGTGCTAGGATTACAGGTGTAAGCCACTGTGCCCAGCTTAGCATGCCTTTGATAAATAGCGAAAGAAATAAAAGGGGGAAACTCTGAAACTTATTTAAGAGTACAGGGCACCCTAAAGACCAGGAGTTGTGTGGCTCTGATATGCTATAGAGTAAAATCACACCTGAGCTCTGATATGCTACTGAAGCATGCAAGTCCACCTTGCTCTTACAATGGCACACATTTCTTTCCTGAATTTTTGAAAATTCACCTGGGGTTTCTTTAATTTCATCTGAATATGTTTTGGAGAATACCCCATCATGAGTCACAGATGCTAATCTCCTGGAAGCCTATGTGAAGTTTATCATGTTCTCAAGGCTGTTAGCTTCCTAAGTACCAAGTGCATGTATAAGTGCTCATGCTTGTTTATCACATGAAAGGGAACGTTGTGGTTGTTGGATATGATCTTAGAGTCATTATAGGCATTTTAAATATGTTAAACCTCAGTGAAGTCCCTCTGAACTTTTAATGCAGAAAATATTTGCAGAGATGTTTGTAAGATGCACAGCCTCCAGAGCCATTGCCTTTGTTCTATGTCACTGAGCATATGAGGGATGTGAAACAGCCCCAAATTGACTTCTGTTTGCCATAAAGCAGATTGTTTGTTTAACTTTTGACCTATGTTATTTTTATGGGAATAAGGAATATCTATTTCGTAAAAAAATTAGAATTTTAATTCATATTTTAAATAGACTATATATTATCAAAAAAAGGCTATTGTGTATTATAGTTTCACTTTAAATTTGAGAATTAACAATTCACTTATTTTTATTTTAGTGAGATACTCAATGTAGCAGATATGTATGGACTAGATGGATTGAAAGAAGTAGCAATCTATATTTTAAGAAGAGATTACTGTGATTTCTTTCAGCAGGTAATTGTTAAGTCCATTAAATCCTTATGCAGGGTATTCAGTCACTAATCATTACCTAGTAGATTCCCAACTTGAGCAGTAACAGTGCTTTAATGTTAAATTGTTAGAACCCATGGGAGCTCTGGTTGAGAAATAACACACAGTATGCTCTCAAAACTCAGAAAATGACTTAAATAATTTTAAATAAAGTACAATTGATGTGAGGTCTTATTGAAAGTTGTAAAGATAGCCTATATAATTCAAAGATAGAGCATATCGTTAGGGCTCAATTAGAGTTTGGCATTAGGAGAAAGAAACAACTATGGTTATTTTCTCCAGTTATGAAAAACACAATGGTTCATTGGTTCTTTTCCTTTAAAGTATATTCCTTCCTTCTACCTCTTTACAGAATATCCTTGGGAAAGAGAATAGTTCATTTCCCATGGAGTGTAAATAACTTTTTTTTTATTTTTAGCTTATGTCAATTTACTATATAAAGAAAGATCTTATACTATGTATTTCAAACCCATTTTGTACATTATTTGTAGTCTTCTTTACTGTGCTTTGTGACTTAATTTTTATATTTCCTTGTTTTTCTTTTATAAGTTTTCTACAGTAAACATACATTTCCTTAAAGGTCAGCAAAAACAAATCTTAAAATAGTTGTTTATGGGCTGGAGAGATGGCTCAGCACTTAAGGCACATGCCTGCAAAGCCTAAAGACCCAGGTTCAATTCTCCAGGTCCCACGTAAGCCAGATACACATGGTGGTGCATGTATCTGGAGTTCATTTGTAGTGGCTTCAGGCCCTGGAACGCCCATTTTCTCTCTCTCTGTCTCTAATAATAAATAAATAAAAACAAAATATTTCTTTAAAATAGTTGTTTACATTGTATGTCCTGTTATTGGGTACTTGTGGCAGTAATAAACATTGTATGAATTCTAAGTTTGTTAGCTCAATAACATTTAAATTTGTTTTTTTTATTTATTTACAAGCAGACAGAGATAGAAGACAGACAGAGAAAATGGGCACCCCAGGGCTTCCAGCTGCTGCAAATGAACTCAAGATGCATACTCCACTTTGTACATCTAGCTTTATGTGGGTACTGGGGAATTAAACCCTGGTCATTAAGCTTTGTAGGCAAGCACCTTAACTGCTGAAGCCCCAAGTTTTAATTTTGTGTTGGGTCGGACTTTCTCTACTCCTTATGAGTTGTAGTTGATGAGGCAGTCCATATGCTTAAAAAAGAAAAAAGAGCTACATCAGCTACACAAATACCACCACTACCTCCTCTGCAAGGTCAAACCTTTGCCCAGCAGTTTACTCCATCCTCCCTAAGAAAATGTAAGGAAGATGACAGCTTTGGCATCCTCAGCTTCGTGCTATAAAAATCCAGCTAAGAAGCCAGGTGTGCTGGCGCAAGCCTTTAATCCCAGCACTTGGGAGGCAGCGGTAGGTAGGAGGATCACCATGAGTTTGAGGCCACCCTCAAACATAGTTTTTACATAGTTAACTCCAGGTCAGCCTGGGCTAGAGTGAGACCCTACCTCAAAACAAAACAAAACAAAACAAAACAAAACAAAACAAAAAAGTCCAGCTAAGAGGGGCTGGAGAGATGGCTCAGTGATTAAAGGCACTTGCTTGCAAAAGCCTGACAGCCCAGGTTCAATTCCTCAGTACCCTGTAAAGCCAGATGCACAAAGTGGTACATGTATCTGGAATTTATTTGCAGTGGCTAGAGGCTCTGGCAGCCCATATTCATTCATGTACTCATTAATTCATTCTCTCTCTCATAAATAAATAAATAAATAAGGTATATTTATATTTTTAAAAATTCAGCTAAGAGTTTGTACTTCTCCTTCATGTGCCTCCCTTGTCTTCCTAGTTAAGTGCCAGGAGAGAGATCCAAGCACATCACAAAGGTTAAAAGTAGGGACTATTGTCAGTGAGAGAAGATGCCTTATCCCCCAGATAAGGATTTACTCTACTTGTAAAACCACCTTGCCCTGCTCCTCTATCAAAAAATAAAATGGAGTCGTAAGAGATTTCTTAGCAGCATCTAAAGGGAGAAGACTTTCTGAGAATCGAGTGGTATTCTAGTTCCAAGGTACTATAGTTAGTGTTATACTGAGGAAAAAACCCGAGGAGTCCACCCTGCACCCCTGTTACCCAGGTTCTAGTGAGGGCGAGGAAGACCTTTAGCAGCTCCAGGAAACTGATACAGGAGCAAATAACAGTGCCCCACTAGGGAGACTTCTGCATCGGGAGCTGCTAGCAGAGTCCTCATACACTAAGATCAAAGGCCACCAGCCACCAGATTGTCAGAGAGGCCCTCTTCTATCCGTGGTGGGGTGTCGATGACCCAGTGTTGTGCAAGTGACTATGGCTGCTTTCCGTTTATGATGTAATGGCCATGTTGTGCCCACATTACTTAGTTTTATTTAATTTTTTTTATTGTATAGCCATGTGCTGATGCACATCTCATATACAATAAAGTATTTACCCTATCATTGCACTTAAGATCTAAATAAAGGGCTGGAGAGATGGCTTAGCAATTAAGGTTCTTGCCTGCAAAGCCAAAGGACTCAGGTTCGATTCCCCAGGACCCACATAAGCCAGATGCACAAAGTGGTGCACATGTCTGGACTTTGTTTGCAGTAGCTGGATGCCCTGGTATGCCCATTCTTTCTCTCTGTCTCTGTCTCTCTCTCTACCTGCCTCTTTCCCCTTCTCTCACATAAACAAATATTTAAAAATAGATCCAAAAAAGATCTCTACTATTTTTTAAAACATAAAGGGTGCTTTCATTTTGAGTAAACAATAGGAAATGTTTCTTTTTAATTATATGCATGTTGTTTTGTTAAAAAATTTTACTACAGTTTGGGCTGGAGAGATGGCTTAGCGGTTAAGCGCTTGCCTGTGAAGCCTAAGGACCCTGGTTCAAGGCTCGGTTCCCCAGGTCCCACGTTAGCCAGATGCACAAGGGGGCGCACGTGTCTGGAGTTCATTTGCAGAGGCTGGAAGCCCTGGCGCGCCCATTCTCTCTCTCTCCCTCTATCTGTCTTTCTCTCTGTGTCTGTCGCTCTCAAATAAATAAATAAAATATATTTAAAAAAAATTTTTTACTACATTTAATTAATGCAATCTAAATTGCTGTGATAATTGATATTGATATTTGAGAGAACAGTTTGTTTTTATTGAGCTGATACTTTGTTGCTTTATACTTTAAATATTTTTTTCATTTTCACTTTTCATCTGTCTGTCTATCTAACTATATATATGTGTGTGTATATATACATATATATATATATTTTTTTTTTTTACATAGGTTATAGTCTTGTATCCCTCTCTCCCATCCTCATTTCCCTGAGAGCCCTCCTCAGTAGGGTCCCTGATGTTCACTGTGGGGTAGTTAGGGCCTCAGTTTCTGGGAGAGGCTGTACTTCAGGATGCTTATACCCACCCTGTGGCTCTTACAATCTTCCCATCCTCTCAACAATCCCTGTAGCTTGGGTGTGTTAACGGTTTGTTTTTAGTGTTGAGTTCTTTGTAGCCTCTGTATTTTTGCCATGATGTACTTCAGTTTACCTTCATGTTTGTTGCTGTTTCCCAGGAGGCGGTTGTCAGGCTAGCATTGGGAGCAGTGCTCGTGTTGCTGCCCCCTCTACAGTTTCTCCCTGGACCCCAGTCAATGTGGTAGAGGTGGCACATCTCGTTGTGAGCAGTTGGCCTTCTTTTCTTGTTGAGTTGGTGGATCTTAGATCTCCCCAGTATTCTCTGCCATCTGTAAAATAAAACAGCTTCTCCAACCAAGGGTGAGAGCAGCTTTGATTAAGTGGGGGGAGGGTTATGCATATAATTTTGAGAGACATTTTGAAGAAGATTCCCACTCAACTTGTCCAGAGAATAATGAGGACCTCTCTGTGGGGTGGTGAGTTTCCTGCCTATGGGGCACTAACTTGGTTCCCAGCACCAGTTATGAGCTCACTTCCACTGAGCAGGCCTCATGTCCAGTGAGGGGGAGAGTTGATTACCCACATGGGCTGTGTTACATGTCTGTGCTTCTTATCTGGTAGGTTGCGTAGTTTGCAAAGTTTGCTTTTTCATGCTGTTGGTGACCATTCTCACTTAGTAGCTCCCCTAGCACTTTTCAGTGCCATGAGGGTTTGTCAGGAGAGGACTGGATGTCCTCTCAGTGCCCAGTAGTCTCTTGGTATCCTGGGATGACAGCCTGTGGTATCTTCAGCAATAGGGTCTTACCTTTTAGTTCTGTTGCATAACCAAATGTTTGGTAATGTCCTACATTGTTTTGGGGACCTCACAGATGGGATTCACAAGCCAGGGCCTATGGTTTTAGGATTAAACATTCTATACTTTCTACTGGGCATATCAGTCTGGTCCGTTCACCTCCCTTAATTGGAGTTGTATCCTGTATGCTGGTATCCTGGAGGACAATTCCTAATGTACTTGCTGCTTTAGTTTTTATCTTTGTATAGTTCCTCTCTCCACCTTCCCTTCCCCTGTCCTCCATCTTCCCACCCCCAATATTTCCCCCTCTGTTAGTTTATCTATTATCCCCTCCTCTTTTCCCTCCCTGGTTTCACTTTTCCCTGGTCTCATTCTAATTATATGCCCATAGTCCTAGTACTTACTACCTTTTGCCTTTCTCTTCAGCTGGCCCATTTTAGAAGCCACAGATGAGAGAAAGCATGTGGCATTTGACTTTCTTAGGTTGTATGACCTTGTTTATAATGATATTTTCCTGCAGATTTCATTCTTCCTTACTGCTGAGTAGAATTCCATTGTGTTTATGTACCACATCTTCATTATGATGGGCATGTAGGTTGATTCCAATTACTAGCTATTGTGAATAGAGCAGCAATAAACATGGTTGAGCAAGTATCTCTGAAGTAAAGAGTGGAGTCTTTATGGTAAGTGCCCAGGAGTGAAATAACTGGGTCAGATGGTATTTTCATCTTTTTCATGAGTTTCCATATTGATTTCCATAGTGGTTTTACAAGTTTGCACTCCCACCAGCAATGAACCAGGATTCCTCTTTCCCTACATCCTCACCAACATTTGTTGTCATTTAATTTTGTTTGTTTTGTGAGGTAGAGTTTCACTCTAGCTCAGGCTGACTTAGAGTTCCCTATGTAGTCAGGGTGGCCTCGAACTCATGGCAATCCTCCTAGTTCTGCCTCCCCGGCGCTGGGATTAAAGGTGTGTGTCACCATGCCTGGCTATGTTATTTGATTTTTTTGATGATTGCCATCCTGACTGGAGTAAGGTGGAATCTCAAAGTTGTTTTATTTCTCTGATAGCTAAGGATATTGAACATTTCTTTAAGTGATTAGCAGCCATTTCTATTTCTTTCTGTTTAGTTCTCTGGCCCATTTTTTGGAGTGAATTGTCTGATTTTTTTTATTGCATAGTTTTTTGAGTTCTTTGTAGATTCTAGTTATTAGACCTCTGTTGGACTTATAGCTGGTGAAGATTTCCTTCCATTCTTTGGTTTCTCTGTTTAGCTCTGTTTATGGTATGCTTATCTATACAAAAGCTTTTTAGTTTCATAAGATCCTTCTGGTTAATTTCCTAAGCTACTAGGATCTTATTTAAGAACTCTTTCCCCACTTTTGTATCTTGGAATGTTCTCCCCATTTTTTCTTCCAGTTGTTTTAGAGATTCTGGTCTTATATAATCCATTTGGAGTTGATTTTTGTACATAGTGAGAGAAATGGATCTAGAAGAATTTTTCTACATGTGGTTAACCAATTTCTCCAGCAGCATCTATTAAAGATGTTGTCTTTCTTCCAGTGTTCATTGTTGACTCCTTTGTCAAAAATCAGGTAGCTATAGTAACTTGAACCAAAGCCTAGATTCTATTCTGTTCCATTGATCCATGTCTGTTTTTATGCCAGTGCCATGCTGTTTTTATTACTGTGGTTTTGTGGTATAATTTGAAATTGGGTAAAATGATACTTCCAGCAGTGTTTCTTCTGCTGAGGGTAGTTGTAAGCAGAGTGAGATAGAGACAACAGAGACAGACATAGAGAATGGGTGCACCAGGACCACCAGCCCTGCAAACAGCTCCAGATGCGTGCGCCACTGTGCATTTGGTTTTACGTGGGTACCGGCGAGTCAAACCCAGCTCATTAGGCACTGCAAGCACCTTAATCTCTGAGCCAGCTCTCCAGCTGTAGTTCTCCCTTTTGTTTTCATGATGTTCACAATTCCATTTTGTTCTCTCCTTCCTCCACTCTGCCCTCCCTTAAATCTCTTCCTCCTTTCTCAGAATCCCTATTTTATCTCCATGCCCTGCGTGCATACACATGCACACACATACATGCACACATTTTTAAATCTATGTTCCAAATATAACAGAAACATGCAATGTTTATCTTTCTGAGTCTGGATTATTTTATTTAATGAAACGATCTCTAGAAAGTGAATTTTTAAACTCATCAAATTTTGAACTATATTTATTTATTACATAGTTTAAGTTCATAAATCAAATTTTCTTTATGAACCAAATACTTTTAGCTTCTGTAAATTGAAAAAGGGATGAATGTGATATTTTTCTATCAATTTTAGCCCGTTTCCAGAACTTTGACATCTGTACTAGAATGCCTAACTATTGCTTACTCAGCTGGAGTGGAGAGTCTCTTGGCTGACTGCATGAAGTGAGTTCTCTTAAGTAATGCTGCCATTATTATATGTCCACATATATAACAAAAAGGGTGAATAATATGTCCTTTTATTCTAATTTCATGAACAATTTTGACTGGCTCCATTTTCTTTGGCACAATGCAAGTATTTTAGAGCTTAACAAGTTGTGCCAGTTGCATAGAAGTATCAATTTAGATCTTACTGAAGATGATGTGTAGATTTTGATGTGTAGAGCTTGAGTAATATCTAATTCCATTTAATGTGAACCTTTGTTATGTTAAAATATGCACATAACCAAAAGTGGGTTAAAGTATATTTTCGAAAAAGAATGTAGTTAAGTTCATCTTATTGTTTATGAAATTGTGAGGATTAGTCAGACACGTTGTGTGTCATTTATACAACTGAAAACTAAAATATTATTGACTCTTACAATGAAAAAAATGTTATTACTTTAACTTGGGATTTTATGTTTTAACAGATGGATTGTAAAGCATTTTGCAAGGTTTTGGTCTGAGAGAAGATTTGCAAATATACATCCTGAGCTTCAGAAAAGTTGTCTTAATATGTTGATTCAGTCCTTAGTGAGTATAACCTGACTACACTTTTTATGTGAGCCATCAGAAAGTTTTTTTCATTTTTTGATAGTATGTTCTATAATTTAAATACAAATGTATAATGTTACTATAAAAGCAGATGACTAATAATTCCAGCTAATGCAAGACTGAATCAGAGACCCCAGTCTTAAAATTCTGTTCTTCTGAAACCACTGGGAGGCATATATTCATGAACACAAGGGTTCTAGAAGTCGAAACTGCATTGGTTCAGCTATACACACTGTGCAAATAAATGGACTAAGCAAGGTGGTTCTGGATATAATAGTTGACATTTCTTGATGGCTCTGTTTTCCAAGGTGTCTAGCCATCTACTTAATGGCAGGTTGTTGACAATGGGCCACTTTCCTGTGGAAAAGAAAATACCTGTTCTTGCTGGAATGAATATTTGCTCTGGGCATGGAGTTGCTTCCCTAGCTCACTGTGTTTCTGCTAAAACTGTCATCCGTTGTGTTGGGTGATGGCTTAGTGGATAAAGTGCTGGTGTAAAGTCATAAAGACCTGGTTTCAGATCCCCAGAACCCACATAAAAGCCAGGCATGATGGCACATGCCTATAACCCGAGTGCTGGGGATGTGGAGACAGGAAGGCCCTGGGGCTTTGCTGGTTGGCGTAACTAGCTGAATTAGGGAACTATGGGATCATTGTGAGACCCTGTATCAAAGATAAGGTTAAATGGGCTAGGGAGATAAAGACCTGAGTTCTCATCTCCATCACCATGTAAGAAGCCAGGTGTGACTATGCATGCTTGTAGACCCAATACTGAGGGAGACATAGACAGGAGGATCACTGGAGCTTACTGGTCAGCCAATCTAACTAAAAACAGCAAGCTCCAAGTCAGCTTGAGACCCTGTCTCAAAGAAATAAGGTAGAATTGGCTCCACTATCAGAATAATACCTCAGTAGAGCAAATTTGGCTAAAACTCTCTGAATATATACTCAATTCACCACAGGAGGAAAGGATGATAGTATTTGAAGAAAAAAAAAAACCTTAAATCATAGCAAAGTATTTTTTAATCTGTTAAGACAATGGAAACATTTTGTACATTTTAATGAATTTTTATTTAGAATGCAACATTTTTAATGTTCAAGGATTAAATTTAGAAATTCACTTATAGATTCTCAGTCTTTGGTCCTGGTAAAAGAACAATGAGTATTTTGGTGTCTGTTATGATTCAGTTATGCACTAGGCCCTACAAGTATAGTGGTTATCAAAACTAAACATGGTTTCACACTCACAGAGGGAGTAAGGTGAGGGGGACCAGCATGAATCATGTGTTCATGTTCAAATAATTACAAATCAATTCAAGTAAAGGGACTTTAAAGAAAAGGGACAGTTCTGTGATAGCACATATAAAAAGAATCTGAGGGCTAGAGAGATAGCTTAGTGGTTAAGGTGCTTGCCTGCAAAGCCTGAGGACCCAGGTTCAATTCCCCAGAACCCACATAAGCCAGATGCACAAGGTAGTACGTGTATCTGGAGTTCATTTTCCGTGGCTGGAGGCCCTGATGTGCCCATTCTCTCTCTCTCTCTGTTTACCAATAAATAAATAATTTTTTAAAAGGAATCTGATATAGGTGATAGGATCTAAGAAGATATGGTGCTTTAATTTAAACCTAAACAATACAGAGAAAATTGTATAGTCCACCTCCGATAGTCTGTATTTCAATCTATCATTTTCATCCCTGGATAACAAATCCATCCCACAACCAAATGGTTTGAACTATAATTTATGTGGCTGGGGATATGGTTCAGTCAATAAAATGCTTGCCTTACAGGGATGAGGGCCTGAGTTTGATCCCTAGAACCCATGTAAATCTTTCAGGCCATATGGTGTGTGCTTGGCCACCCAGGGCTGAGGAGATGGAAACAGGCAGATCCCTGGGGCTCTCCAGCCAGCTTACTTGGTAAGCTCCAAGCCAATGACAGACCCTGTCTCAGCAAAAGGTAGAAGTCATTTCCAAGAAACTATACCCAAGGTTATCATCTAGCCTACCTACCTACACACACACACACACACACACACACACACACACACACACTTTAAAAAAAACTGCAACTTGGGCTGGAGAGATGGCATAGCGGTTAAGCGCTTGCCTGTGAAGCCTAAGGACCCCGGTTCGAGGCTCGGTTCCCCAGGTCCCACTTTAGCCAGATGCACAAGGGGGCGCACACGTCTGGAGTTCATTTGCAGAGGCTGGAAGCCCTGGCGCGCCCATTCTCTCTCTCTCCCTCTATCTGTCTTTCTCTCTGTGTCTGTCGCTCTCAAATAAATAAATAAAATTAAAAAAAAAAAACAAAACTGCAACTTATCACAATTCTATGGATTGACTGGGTGATTCTTCTGCTGGTCTTACCTAAGTTCACACCTGTTGCTACATTGAGCTGATAGCTAAGCTGGAGATTGAGCCCACTCCACATAACGTTTCTGATAGCTACAAGTCTCATTGAGACATAGGCTCTGGTTAAACAAGGCAAAAGCCCAGTCCATATTCAAAGCATAAGGAAATAGATTTTACCTCATAGTGATTGGAGCTACTTATCTATTAGAGAATTATTCATTCAATAATGAATTATATACTTAAACACTAAAGCATTAGCGAGATATTATAATTTAAATTATTTTGTTCATTTTTTATTTATTTATTTGAGAGTGACAGAGAGAGAGGGAGAGAAAGAGACAGATAGAGAATGGGCGCGCCAGGGCTTCCAGCCACTGCAAACGAACTCCAGACACGTGCGCCCCCTTGTGCATCTGGCTAATGTGGGTCCTGGGGAATCAAGCCTCCAACTGGGGTCCTTGGGCTTCACAGGCAAGTGCTTAACCACTAAGCCATCTCTCCAGCCCGAGATATTATAATTTAAATTGTCCTTTTTCTTTAAGCAAACAATTTTTGAATTGGGTTCATTTTCTATACAAATCAATTTTTGCAAATGTTTTTCTGTGACATAAAAATAAGTCATTAGTAAGTGAATAAAGTATAAAAAGTAGACTCTTACCAAGCTAGAAGAAAGTCACTGGAGATAAGTAACTTTTAGTCTTCCCAAATTTTCAATAAAGAACATATTTTATACTAATAAAAACTAAAGCCAGGTGTGGTGTCACACACCTTTTTAATCCCAGCACTTGAGAGCCAGAGGTAGGAAGATTGCTGTGATTTTAAGGCCACCCTGAAACCCTACCTCAAAAACCCAAAACAAAACAAAAAAATTAAGACCAAATTGGGGTAATCCTTACTAGATAATTATAGGCACAAAAAATAATGCAGTAGTTTTTCTTTATAATTCTAAATAGTTTTGGACTCATGTTTATTTTAAAAACCTTTTTTTTTTAGAGATAGAGAAAATTGGTACTCCAGGGTCTCAGCCACAATAATCAAGCTCCAGACACTTAGGCCACCTAGTACACATGTGTAACCTTGCACTTGCATCTCCTTTGTGCATCTGGCTTACATGGGATCTGAAGAGAGATCAACCTGGGTCCTTAGGGTTTGCAGGCAGGCGCCTTAACAACCAAACCATCTCTCCAGCCTTATTTTAGATGCTTTTTAAAGGTAGTTTCTTCCTAGTTCAAAATTTGCCCTTTTGGATAATTCTGAATAAGTGAATATTATAACTAAAACTAATGACAAAGATAATGGGTACCTGGATTTTGTATTTTGCATAAAACATCACAAGAAAACAAAAGTATTTGATTTGCTTAAGAAGTTATTTTGTAGGAAGGGAGGAGGGTACTTAATAGGTTGATATTGTATATATGTAAGTACAATGATTGAAATGGGGAAGTAATATGATGGAGAATGGAATTTCAGAGGGGAAAGTGGGGGGGGGAGGGAATTACCATTGGATTTTTTTTATAATCATGGAAAATGCTAATAAAATTTTTTTTTTAAGTTATTTTGTGGTCTGGAGAAATGGCTTAGCAGTTAAGCACTTGTCTGTGAAGCCTAAAGATCCCGGTTTGAGGCTTGATTTCCCAGGACCCACGTTAGCCAGATGCACAAGGGGCGCACGCATCTGGAGTTCGTATGCAGTGGCTGGAGGCCTTAGTGCTCCCATTCTCCCTCTCTCTCTGCCTCTTTCTCTCTCTCTCTCTCAAATAAATAAATAAAAATGAACAAAAATTTTTTTAATTTTAAAAAAGTTACTTTGTGAACAATAATCTGACCTAACTTTTTCCTCAATATTTTTAAAATTCTAGAATGATACAAATGCTTCTTTTCTTCTGATGGAAAGCGACAGGCTCATCATCAATTTGCCTAGAATAAAGTGGGCAGAAGCAGCATTGTCTATGGCGTCTCAGCTCCATGAAAAGTGTATTGCATTTATTGTAGAAAACTTTCCTAAGATCATTCAGAGTGAAAATTTCACCTTTCTTTTACAGGTACTATGTCTAAAATTATATGCTGCATTTATTTAGTCTCATCTTTGTGTTCTAGTTTCAGTTACATAAGAGTTCTTAAATTCAGGTTGCCTTTGATTGAATTTGTGTGATTTAAATAAATTCCACAGCAGATGGCATGTTTGCAGCAGATTTAGAGCAGTGATGGGCAGGATTTTTGGCTTTCGTATAAGGAAAGCAGGAGGGACAGGTTTGAATGTCCTGGCCAGGCACATTGTAACTCTAGCCAACTTTAGCCCTCAGTCACCATGGCCACCTTTTAGAAACCAAAGTCATAAAGAAACTGATTTGATCAGTAATACAATTGTAGTCCATGAAAAATTCCATTTTACTGAAAATCTCCTGTATCTGATTTAGTCATTGGATAAAGAACTCCTATTGCTTATTTCTAGGTTCTGTTATTAGAGCTGTGCTAATGCTTAGAACCTGGGTGTTTGTGTGAATGTAGATATGTATGTGTGTATGCAGACATGTTAACAAGGAAACAAAAGAGCAAATATGGTTTCTGGCTGACTTTATACCACCAATTATGATGGTTGTACTGCTGTTTTACTAGATGTTTACATTGCTAATGTATTTTACATGTGTTTAATTAAATGTCAATTTCTATATTTTATAGTCACAAGCAATGAGTAGTACAACTGATCTGTTGGACCAAATTTTAAAAGCAATTGAAGAAAACATTACCACTGAAAATAGTTGCTCTCTTCTTGGGGCTCTGGATGTATTACTGAGCTCTGAAAATACAAAGGAAATGGTACGGAGTATAAGAGCATTCACTAAATAATGTAATCTTTGAAGTGATTTAAGAGTTTAACTTGCATATGTATTTTTTTTTATTGAGGTAGGGGTTCACTCTAGTCCAAGTTGACCTAGAATTCACCATGTAGTCTTAGGGAAGCCTTGAACTCACAGCAGCCCTCCTACCACTGCCTCCTAAATGCTGGGATTAAAGGCATGCACTAGCATGCCCAGCAATAACCTTTCTTTTTTATTTTATTTTATTTATTTGTAAGCAGAGAGAAATAGAGAGAAGAGAGACAGACAGACAGAATGGGCACGCCAGGGCCTCCAGCCACTGCAAACAAACTCCAGATGCATGTGCTCCTTGTGCATCTGGCTTATGTGGGTCCTGGGGAATTGAACCTGGGTCCTTTGGCTTCACAGGCAAATTCCTTAACCACTAAGCCATCTCTCCAGCCCTTCATATGTATTTTAATTGATGCCTGGGTCACTGAAACCAGACAGCAAACACCTTGAGGCTTGATTATGGTCTCTTTTATATATTTAGAATTTTTCATAATATAATTTTTTAAATTCCATTTACCTCCAAATGAACTTAGTTTAGAATTTGGTAGTTTAGCTCATTAATTCTAAAGATAGTTTTGTACTTAGCAATATTATTTGGCCAGTGTAACTCTAGCCTTTCTGATAACTGCATTAAGCTTACAGATATAAAATGTATATTTTAGTAGTTTTAATCATCAGTGCCTTTTATTTTAATGATATTCTTAATATATTCTTAATTCCTATTTCTCAAAAATCTTTTACTTTAAAAATTAGATTGAATAGGAAAAGTCAGAATTTAAACATTACAATTTTTAAATGTAATTAACCAGTGACAATTAATAAGCTAATTACAGATTATTGGCATTTTATTCTATAAAATGATAAAATATTTCATCAAATTTATTACTATTACATAGAGTATTCGACCTTGTAATGTCACAGTTGCCTTGAAAAGGCTGTGAAAGATATTCCTGTAAAGAGCATTGATGTTTTAAAATGATGTGTAGTTGAAAGGATAACATTGAGCTTCATGTTCATGTTCACTGTAATGGTCTGTTAATGAGTAAGCCTTCATGAAGAACAGCACCCAGCGATCTTAAAAATCTTAAGTGATGACATCATTGATCTAGCTCAGGAGTAAGTAGATTCGGAAAGGAGTAATGACTGGTTGCTATGACAATGTGGCTCTCACCAGCTGCTGATTTGTTGCTTGAGCACAGGGTTTTACGTGCAAGATCCAGGCTCTGCGTGATAAGCTCTGGGTCTTCCTGGTTCAGTCTTTCTATGCTGTTCGTCACACAGAGAACTGGAAACTGATGAACACAGATGATCAACAGAAAATCCAAGCAGGTATGTTAGCCATGGGATTTTTAATTCTCAAATTATGATCTTTGTGACAACATTATTTTGAGAGCATTCTAAACAGTGGTTAGATAATATCTGTGTGTTTCTGTTCAGTACTAGGATGCTAATCAAAACTCACATAGCATGTTAGGCAGTTTGAATAAATCAGGGTTTTGCTGTTCTTAGTAAATGAAAGATATTTTTGTATCAGTTGCTAATCCTACTGTGTATTTGTTACAATATTTGAGTCAAATTTGCTTAAAAACATTCTTGTGGTGAGCTTAGAAATATAAAAAATTATAATCCATACAGAACAGATTACCAAACAGACTTGCTCTCCCTTTTCAAACGTATTTTGCAGTAAACCTTTTACATCTGTTTCGGGAGTTAGCCTTTCTGTGGTTTTGCCTAGATGGCTTTATTTCACAATTGATTGGTTCAGGGATGTGTGTGCTATTGCGGAGTGTCCCTCAGGAGCCGCACAGTGATCTCTGACACTTAATAGGTACCATTTGAAACATTAGCACTAAACAAAAGATGTATATTGATCAGAAAGTATGTTTGTTTTAAAATGTTAAAATAAAAATTTGAGGGTGTGGAACTAAAAATGGCTTCATGATTGTTTTGGGATTAAAGCAGGTGCCTTAGAAATTATAGTGGTATGCTTAGCAGCTGTACTTAAAAAAAAAAAAAACATTTTAAGCTAAGAGACTATATTTTATAAAGCAAACATCTTAGTAGTCTGGCACATGGAAGCTATGTGTAATGAAATATATTCTTGGTAATGCATTCTTAAATACTTCATTGCTGTATTCAGAATGTAACCTGCTCTGTCCTGCATTATGAATAGCATGATAAAGCAACTAGATATAAATTGAAGAGCACTTCTCAAAGTTAGTCCATTGCTCAAAATCATGAGATCATTAGAAATTGGACATTTTTCCTTGTGACTTTTTCTGTGCTGGTTTTTAGATGACAGTTTTTCTTCACTATTAAACCTATATAGTGTGAAGTAGCAAGATCAGCATTCTTAGAGTAGGTGTCCTTCACCTCTCTTCTGATTGGTAGCAAACTTTGTTTTTCTTTATTTTAGATTTCTTAGTTAAGTTGAATGTCATTGTTCTTTAGTTTTTCACAGCACTAATTAAAAATACATTTAAACGTTCATATACACACATCTAAATAAAATGGCATTGGTGTTACAATTATCAAAAGAACTTTTCATTCTATTACATTGTATCAGTGTCACATTTTAAAATCTTAAATATGTTGAATTGTAATGAATCCTGACATGCATAATTAATGCATTGAAAAATGTATATAAAGGAATGATTTTGGGTCATCTTTGTTCTCACATTTCTTATGTTCCAGTTGATTTACTTATCTTGGGAGAAATTCCTTTATTAATTCCTTTCTATATATCATTGTGCAGAGTCATTTGCTTGCAGCAGATCAGGCTTTACAATGCCATTTCCAAGATCTTGCTTTGTCGTGCAGCACATATCCTGTAGAACAGAGATTATAGAAGATACATGATAGAGTTGCAGATAATATAATGTATTTTAATTGATTTTTATAAAATCAAATTTTAGAAATGATATATATATCTCCAAAGTATATCTTAAATCCTCATGACCTTCCAAAGAAATGCATTAGTTAAATTGCATTTATAATTGCCATATATTCTTATATATTTTCTAGGAGTCATTCAAATTCTTATTTTAAAAGCATAAACTTGAGTTCCCCAATAATTCCCAAATAAACCTAACAAAAAATGAATTTTTATTTAATTCAAAAAAAGTGTGATGAGTTTTAGGGTTATTTCTTGATTTATTTTTAGCAGAACCGTATTTTCTCTTCTGTCTTCTTCATGATATACCAGAAAAACCAGAAAATATTTTTAACTTCAATAGAGTGCTTTTATATTTGTTTGACATATTTTTATATTGAGTTGCTTATAAAATATTACATTTATAATAATATGTAATCTTTTGAAATTTGTAAAGCTAAATGAAACCAGTTATCTAAAACTTCACAGCTTGAGAAATTTCTAGGTTTTTTAAAGTTTAATGTGAGATTTTACATTTCTTTTCATTAACTTTAAGAATATAGACTTTCAGGGGCCAAAAATATGATTGATAATTGGGTTTCTTTATTGAAAATTCTTAACAATAGGGTGGGAGTGATGGTTTAGCAGTTAAAGTGCTTGCCTGCAAAGCCAAAGGACTCCGGTTCAATTCCCAAGGACCCACATAAGCCAAATGCACAAGGTGGCGCATGTGTCTGGAGTTTGTTTGCAGTAGCTGGAGGCCCTGGCACACCCATTCTCTCTTTCTCTACCTGTCCCCCTCCAATAAATAAATAAATAAAAGATTTTTTTAGTTCTAAAAATATCACAGAATTATTTTGTGTACTCATCTGGTTTCAGTTTTTTTTTTCAATTTTCATCAAAATACAACCTTTTGCTGGCATCCTGTTTTCCTGTACTTCTATGTTTATACTAATACTTTATAAAAATAAATTGCTGGATTGTTTTTTCCACAGCTGCATTTGACAAAGGTGATGATCGAAGACTTGGCAAAAAGCCTGTGCTCACTAGCTCTCAGGTAAACCTTAACAAAGCCTGTGCTCACTAGCTCTCAGATAAATCTTCACAGAGCCTGTGCTCAGTAGCTCTCAGGTAAACTTTTAAAATATTATAGGGCCCCCCCAAAAAATAAATAAATAAATAAAGATAAAGATAAGATAAAATATTATAGAGCCCAATGAAAAAAATTCAAACTATTTAACTTTTATATTTGAGGATAATTTTCAAAAATATATTCATTAATTAAAGCTATTTCTAAGTGAAAATAATTTTGAAAATAATTTTTTAAAAGCATCTAACATTTGATGTAGAAATTTTAAATGATGTCGAATGTTTATATCCAGCTGGCATAGGAAACACTTTTCATTTCCTTGAAAACCTTTTTGGCAAGTTGCAGATTGGAGCTATTCCAGTAGATTAAGAAATCTAGATCAAATTCCATGTCTGTGTTTCTAATTAACCTACTTCTTACAAAGGAAAATTTTACTTGTTCCAATTTCCTCTGTGCTAAGATTTTAATTTACAATTGTTGGTGTGAAGGAAAGCAATGAGTACCAAGAAATGCCTGTGTTTTACTTTAAAATTTACTTGGTGTGCTTATATAAGGTATCGTCTTTTTTTTGTTTTATATATTTTATTTTTATTTATTTAGTTGAGAGAGAGAAAGAGGCAGAGAGAGATAGAAAGGCAGAGATAGATAGATAGATAGATAGATAGATAGATAGATAGATAGATAGACAGACAGACAGACAGACAGACAGACAGACAGACACATACATACATACATACATACATACATACATACATACATACATACATACATACACACATACATACATAGACAGATAGATAGATAATATGCATGTGCCAGGGCCTCTAGCCACTGCAAACAAACTTCAGGTGCATGCACCCTTGTTCATCTGGCTTGTGTGGGTCCTGGGGAATTGAACAGAGGTCCTTCAGCTTTGCAGGCAAGTGCCTTAACCACTAAGCCATCTCTTCAGCCCCTTCATGTTCTTATAAACAGAAGTAAAAAGATAATTGCCAGGGTTTGAAGATAAGGGATGCAGTGTCAAAAGGGAGTAGTTGTTAATGAATATACACTATGTGCGCCCTGTTGAAAAAGTTCCAGACATCTGCTATGCCATCAATCATATAGATAGCACTAAAATATTAAAATGGAAAATTTTGATTTTATATATATATATATATATATGTATATACATATATACATATATATATATAATTTTTCTTCTTGTCAACTATTAATAATGGTCAGGTTTCCAAAGTAACTATATTCATTCATATAACCAATAAAATGTTTGAAGTATAAAATTATGTTTGAATAATAATATGGAATCTTTCATTGAGCATTCTGATTTCTTTATGTTTTACAAATATTTATTTATTTGCAAGAAGAGTGAAACATAGAGAATGGGTATACCTGGGCCTCTAGCCACTGCAGACAAACTCCAGATGCATGTACCACTTTGTGCACCTGGCTTTATATTTGTACTGGGGAATCAAACCCAGGTTGTTAGGCATTGCTGGCAAGCAAGCGCCTGAACTGATGACCATCTCTCCAGCCTGAGAATTCTATTTTAGAATGCAAAAACCATGTAATCTTTGCTTCCTTATCATCCGTAGGTAGGAACTAGTGCTTCTCCAGACATAACCGAGGTATTGGAGCTTAAGGCAGAGGTCAAGTTCCTAATGTCCCTGATATGAAACTGGACAATGGAAGGTTTTTGTCAGAAAACCTCTTACCCTGTTTTTCAGAGCATATTTCACAGTATGCTGATACCATCCTATGCTCTACCTAAGACCATCTGGCATCTAGTGTAGGGTGAAGAATTACTTCACACCTTAGCCCCTCTTAGAGACTGATGATGCAGATTGTACCTTAAAAGTGCTGAAAGAGCCGGGCGTGGTGGCGCACACCTTTAATCCCAGCACCCGGGAGGCAGAGGTAGGAGGATCACCGTGAGTTCGAGGCCACCCTGGGACTCCATAGTGAATTCCAGGTCAGCCTGGGCTAGAGTGAGACCTTACCTCAAAAAAAAAAAAAAAAAAAAAAAAAAAAGTGCTGAGAAACAAAACAGTACACTCAAGAACACTTGTGATGGCCATGTTGGTGTGCACTCATAATCCCAGCACTAGGGAGGGTCAGGAAGCTAAAGCCAGCCTCTGGTCCACAGCCGGTTTGAATCCAGCATGGACTAGGTAAGACCCTAGCTCAAGGAAAAAAAAAAAAAAGATTTTAATTCCATTTCACCCCAAATTTCAAGTTATATAAGTTCAGAAACAAGTAGGCTCCCTTTCAGTCACATTAAATCTTATTATGGGCTGGAGGAATGGCTTAGCAGTTAAGTGCTTGCCTGTGAAGCCTAAGGACACCAGTTTGAGGCTTCATTCCCCAGGAACCATGTTAGCCAGATGCACAAGGGGGCACACATGTCTGGAATTTGTTTGCAGTGGCTGGAAGCCCTGAGCTGCCCATTCTCTCTCTCTCTCTATCTGCCTCTTTCTCTCTGTCGTTCTCAAATAAATAAATAAAAATAAACAAAAAAAATGTTTTAAAAATGGAAGTCTTCTTTAAAAATAAGCTTATTATATAGTTGCTCATAACATACTCTATAGAGGTGTGTGTGTGTGTGTGTGTGTGTGTGTGTGTGTGTGTGTGTGTGTGTTCTTGAGTTTCCTGCCATCCTTGTCTGGGTTTTGGTTTTTTTAGGTTATTGCAGGCTGCACACCTACCCCACAGCAGTAGTAGGCACTTCCCTACAACCCCAGCCCTTCCTTGTGTTTTTTGTTTAAGCCTCCCAGGATTCAACCTGTCTGTTCCCATTCCCCTGTCATCAACCAGTCTTTTCCATGTTCCTTTCCTTACACTGAAATAGAACAAATGCTAGTTGTTTTACTTTATCTTCCTGGCTATTTGAAAGGTTTGTCTGTTAACAGTAAGAAAATGGTATACTGAAATGTGTGCTGCATATAATAGAAGAGTTCAGGTTTTGCCTTCATTTTTATTCTCTGTTTGCTTTTGTAATACATGGAGTAAGGAAACCTGGCAAGATTATTATGAAAATTAGTTGAATATTTTATGAGCAGCTAGCTATCTGGCATATAGCATACGCTCAATGAATATCTGTTTTCAGAAGAGATGAAATCTTAAGTAATCAGATGAGACAAAGAGAAGAGTTTAGGAACACTGCTAGTGCTAAAATATTTCAGGTTAAAGTACATGAAATCTAAAATTTGCTTCAAGATAAAAGAAGGGTAGTTTTATACAGAACAAGATTGGCCATGCATTGGTAGTTGTTAATGCTGGATATTAGGTACATGGTAATTAATATACTGTTCTATGTTCTTTTGATGATGTTTCCAAGCCAGGCATGGTGGTGCAAGTCAGTAATCCCGGCACTGGGGAGGCTGAGGCAGAAGGATTATGAGTTCAAGGGCAGCTACACTACATAGAGAGACCCTGTCTTGAAAGAAAAAAAGTAATCAAAAAATACTGCTAGAATTAGAATAGAAACTTTGAAGATATAAGTTAAAGACTATCCAGAAATACATACTAGAATAGAATATAAGCTTTGAAGATATAAGTTAAAATCTGCCTAGAAATACATAACACATTGAATTTTTATCATGATTGTATGTTAAGGTAAAGTTTCCAAAGGAGAATATTTACCCACATAACACATAGCAAGGGGGAGTAAGTAGGGTTAGTTTAAAGGCTAAGGAAGGGGTCTAAAAGCAGATATTTCCAGTAATTAAAAGCTTTTCACATTTAGAAATTGCATTTTAAGGGCTGGAGAGATGGCTCAAGAGATGGTTAAAGCACTTGCCTGCAAAACCTAATGACCTGAGCTCTATTCCCCAGCACCTACGTAAAGCCAGATGCACAAAGTGGCACATGCTTCTGGAATGTTTGCAGCAGCTGGAGGCCACAGCGTGCCCATTCTGTATGTCTGTCTCTTCTCTCTGTCTCTCTCTGCTTGCAAATAGATGACTTAGGAGTTACGGCACTTGCCTGTGAAGTCTAAGGACCCAGGTTCGATTCTTTAGTACCCCCATAAGTCAGATGCACAAGATGGCACATGTGTGTGGAGATTGTTTGCAGTGGCTAGAGGCCCTGATGCACCCATTTTCTCTCTATATCTGCCTCTTTCTCTATCTCTAAAAGATAAAAATATGTTTAAAAAAGAAATTGGACTTTGAGAGTTGGAGAGATGGCTTAGCAGTCAAGGCACTTGCTTACAAAGCCTGATGGCATGAGTTCAGTTCCCTAGTACGCACATAAAGCAGATGCACAAAGTGATGCATGTATCTGGAGTTTACTTGCAGCAGCTGGAGGCCCTGAAGTACCCATATTTCATTCTCTCTCTCTCTCTTCAATTAAATAAATCAATAAAAAATTAGTACATATAAGAATGTTCTCATAAAAGAAAAGACATTATACTTTGAACTGTGTGTCAGTAGACACTCAGCTTTCACAGCAGTTATGAACATTTTCTTGAGGCCCTCATATATTATTGTCAGCAAGGTGTCAAGGGTTTTAGATATAAAGATAAAGACAGCACAGGTTCTGTCCTGAGGTCTCATACAGTTTTGCCAAAAGAAAAATAAGCAAAAAGAATGACAATGTAACTTAGCATTTTATTCTAAAATTCCTGCCAACTTTAAAAAAATGTTGTAGTTTCCTTCCTTACTAAGATTGAGTTTAACAAAAGTGACGGAGCAGTTTGTTCAGTGCCTTTCTGTTTCCTTCCTTTCCCATTTCCAGCTAACTTTACGATTTCTTTCTACAACCTCCAGTCAGTGTTTTTACCATCTTGTTTTTTTTTTCTAAAACCAAGCTTTTCAGTTGTATGTGTTGTTTTGCTTAGGCACCTTTTTGTTTTGTTTTAATGAGTACTCCACAAAGTAAATTATTTTTACCATAGAGTGTTAAATGTATAATGATATATTTCCTGGAATCACATATGATGAATTTTTGATTAACTCTTTACTATGCCTCTTAAATTATATCATGTAGATGACCACAACCTTGAGGTAAAAAAAAAAAATCATGATCTTAAGCCCCAGTTACATCCCTTTTCCACGTTTGTCCTTGAGTAAGTCACATACCTGCTTTAAACACAATTTCTTATCTAAGAAGTAAAAATAGCTATAGGACCTATTTCATAAGATTACCACAAGGATTAAAAGAAATGACACATGAAAAAGGTCTAGCATGGACCCTGAGAATGGGCCTCAAAAAATGGATATTGTCATTCACTAAAGATATACTGAAACTTTAGGTATTAATCTTTGTTATAACTTAGTAAGTAAAGTAGATATTTAATAATGTATTTTAAATTTTATTAAGATAATATGGCTAGAGATACAAGGTTTTTTCAAAATATGTTTTTGTTTTTATGTATTTGAAAGAAAGTGTATGAGCGCGCATGAGCAAGAAAGAGAGAGAGAATGAATAGGGTCTCTTGCCACTGTAAATGAACTCCAGATACAGGTAATACTTTGTGCATCTGGCTTTACATGAATACTAGGGAATTGAACCTAGGCTGTCAGGTTTTGCAACCAAATGCCTTTAACCTCTGTGCCATCTCCCCAGGCCTGAGATATAAAGTTTTGGTGTAAGATTTTGTGTTTATGTATATAATGAGTATGTTTTTGTATGAGGGCACATGCCTGTCACAGAACATATGTGAAGGTTAGAGAACAACCTTAGGTATGTCAGTCCTTAACCTCCACATTGTCTGAAGCAGGGTCTCCCGTTTTCACCACTGTGTTCTGGCATGACACCTCCCAGGGATTCTCCTGTCTCTACTTCCCTTCTCACCCTTCCCTATTGCAGAATTGCAGATGCTAACACCACAGTGTCCAGCTTTCCATGGGTTCTGGGCATCCTAACTCAGGTCCTCCGAAGCCCTGTCTCAAGCACTTAATGACTTCATATCATAATAAAAAGTTTAAAGGGCTAAGGGTAGTTCAGTGGTAGAGGACTTGCCTATCATAATATGAACTTTACTAAATTTTGCCTTCAAAAGATTACTTAGGAGCTAGAGTGATAGCTTAGATGTTAAGGTACTTGCCTGGGAAGCCTAAGGACCCAGGTTCAATTCCCTAATATCCACATAAGCTAGATGCACAGGTGGTACATGTGTTCAGATTTTGCAGTGGCTGGAGACCCTGGCATGCCCATTCTCTCTCTCTCTTTCTCTCTCTCTCCTTCCATCCCTCTCTCCTTCCATCCCTCTCTCTCTCTTTCTCTTTGCCTCTCTCTCAAATAAACAATAAATAAAATACTTTAAAAAAAAGGATTACTTATCCCTTGGCTGATAAGTGATGAGAAGGAGTACATAGGGACTGAGGGAAATAATGGAGGCCAATGTGGAGAACATATGATCAAAATGCAATATATGTTTGAAAATGTCAAAAAAAAAGTAAAATGATAAAATATAAATATAGGGGAATGGAGAGATGGCTCAGCAGTTAAGATGCTTGTGTGCAAAGCCCAAGGACCCAGGGTCAGTTCCCCAGTATCCATGTAATCCTTGTAAAGCCAGATGCACAAGGTGGGTGCAAGCCTCTGGAGTTTGTTTGCAGTGGCTAGAGCTCCTGGTGTCTGTCTGTCTGTCTGTCTGTCTGTCTCTCTCTCTCTCTCTCTGTCTGTCTCTCCCTCCCTGTCTCTCTCTCTATTACTCTCTCATAAATAAAATAAAATAAAATATTTTTTTTAAACTTCCAGGTCAGCCTAGCCTAGAGTGAGACCCTACCTAGAAATACCAAAAATAAATAAAGAAATAGGGAGATGTCTCAGTGGTTAAAGGTGCTTGCTTGCAAAGCCTATTGGCCCTAGTTCAGTTGCCTAGTAGCTATATAAAGTAGATGTACAAAGTAGTATAGGCTTCTGGAGTTCATTTGCAGGAGCAGAGGCCTACTGTGCTCATACTTTCTCACTCTTATCAAATGAGTAAATTAAAATATTGTGTGTGTGTGTGTGTGTGAAATAAAATTTTAGTGCAGTAAAGATACTGTGTTGAAACATGAAATATTGGGCTGGAGAGATGGCTTAGCGGTTAAGCACTTACCTGTGATGCCTAAGGACCCCAGTTTGAGGCTCGATTCCCTGGGACCCATGTTAGCCAGATGCACAAGGGGGCACACATGTCTGGAGTTCATTTGCAGTGGCTGGAGGCCCTGGTGCACCCATTCTCTCTCTCTCTCTCCGTCTGCCTTTCTCTCTCTCTCTCTGTGTCTGTCTCTCTCAAATAAATAAATAAAAATTAAACAAAAAAATTAAAAAAGAAACATGAAATATTATGTGTCAAAGATTTGTTCATTTACATTTTTTCCCTTTTTTGTAGCAAAGAAGACAATCTTCTGACCCTCGTGTTGTGAAAAAGAAAGTTTGGAGAGAAAATAACAAAGCAGAGTGTTGGACTTACCAGTCTACTAATCTAAAGATGAAATCTGATGGGTTAGGAGCATCTGGACATCCATCAAACACTACTAGAAATAGTATAAATCAAGTATTAAAGCAGAATGGTGGCACAAAAATAACATCTAAAATCACAAAAGACTTGAAAACTGGGGAAAAAAATATATCTGGAAATCCCAAAACAATAGTAAAGCCCCAAACAGAAAACAGTGGCAATGCCAGTGTGGAGGAACTGTCGGCCAAAGTTGTGGAGAGAGCAGCAGCAGCAGAACAACACAAACCTTCAGCAAATGGAAAGGGAGTAAGAAGTCAGGAAGGGCAGGTAGCAGGTGCCAGGCCCAAGGTTCTGACTGGAAACCTAAATGCACAAGCCAAAGCCAAGTCTTTTAAAAAGGTGACAGGGAAAGAGTTCCCATGCCTCCCCCTTGCAGGGCCCTCCAACAGATCCACAAACTCAAGTATGGAGTTACTGATTTCCACTGAGTGTCCAGGTGAGCCACAAGAGAATGGATTAGTAGAAGAGAAGTGTTCTAGTCAGCAGTCATACTTTTGTGATCCTCCAGGACAGATGGTGAAAAACAGCATAGATGGTGTCAAACCTTCCACTGTAGGTGAGTTTTAGCAGTGTAATTTATTTAACCTTTGTGTGTGTGTGGTCCAGGGTGGGGGTGCAGTGTAAATTGAGCTCATGGCCTTGTACTCTATACCCCAAGCTCAATATTCTTTAAAAAACATTTCCTTTTAGACAAGGTCAGTCATGCTGACTTAAAACTCATGCTGTAGTGGAGGAAGATCCAAACTTTGGATCCTCTTGCCTCTACCTCCCAAGTGCTGTAATTATAGGCCTGCGCCTCCATGCCCCATGTATGTGGTGCTGGGGATGAACCCAGGGCAAGCACTCTCCCAACTGAACTACATCTGCAGCCCTATACTCCTGATTTTTGCAAGCTCCTGATAACTAAAGTTCCTAGAAAGAATAGTCCTTGCTGGCTTTAATTACTTTCAAATGCCATAAGTCTTATGTTTGGAGTGCCTAATTGATAAACTATATCAATTTGTTTTGAATGTATTCTCTTTCATGGTTGATATTTCTCAATTTACAGCTATAAAATCTAAACCTGTTTCACGAGTTACCAATGGAACTTCAAATAAAAAAATCATTCATGAACAAGATGCTAATGTAAATAGCAGGTATGAGTCCACCTACTGTTTCATGTAACTATCTCTGAACTGACTTCCAGCTAAATATTATTAAAGACTCTTCTTTGTTTAAAAATATACATATGCAATTATTTTTTATATACAAAATGGCGGTTGATACAAAATATTGAGAGCATGTTACTCTACATTCATGGCATGTGACTATGCATCACTTTATCATGTTTGACTGTACTTCTACAATTTAAAAACATATGAATATATGGTTTTCTGTTTTCAGAAGAGATGTATTTTTTTATCTTTTTTATTTTTATTTTATTTTTTTCTTCCAAATTTTTATTAACAACTTCCATGATTATAAAAAATACCCCATGGTAATACCCTCCCTCCCCCCACTTTCCCCTTTAAAACTCCATTTTCCATCATACCCACTCCCCATCTCAATCAGTCTCTCTTTTAATTTTTATGTCATGATCTTGTCCTCCTCTTATGATGGTCTTGTACAGGTAGTGTCAGGCACTGTGAGGCCAGGGATATCCAGGCCATTTTGTGTCTGAAGGGAGCATGTTGGATGGAGTTCTACCCTTCCTTTGGCTCTTACATTCTTTCCATCACCTCGTCCGCATTAGACCCTGAGCCTTGGAAGGTGTGATAGAGATATTGCAGTACTAAGCACTGTGGTCATTTCTTTCCATCACCATGATACCTTCTGAGTCGTCCCAAGGTCACTGCCAAGAGATGTAGTTTTTAATTCTTATAAAAATACTTCATAGTTGCAGGCCAGTTTCTTCTGCCATTATGGGACTTCCCCTAGATCTGTAAGCTTCAATAAATATCCCTTCCTCCATAACTGTGCCTGGTCTGGAAGTTCATCTCAGCAAACCTGAAGCTGTCTGCTTACAGCCCACTTAATTAAAATATCATTTTCTAGGATCCTGCTTTTTTGTGGGCTTTTTTTTTACGAGAGAGAGAGAGAGAGAGACAGAGACAGAGAGAGAGAAAAGTTGGCACACCAGGGTCTCCAGCCACTGCAATTGAACTCCAGATATGTGTGCCATCTTTTGTGCATGTGCAATCTTGCACACTTGTGTCTCCTTATGCATCTGGATTAGGTGAGAGTCTAACATGGGTCCTTAGGCTTCGCAGGCAAGTGCCTTAACCACTAAGCCATCTCTCCAGCCCTCTCTTTATTTCTTCTAAGTAATGTTGATTGGAAGTCTATCCTTTCTATATTAGAATAGCAACGCCTGTTTGTTACTTACATTATAGCTTTTCATCCTTTTACCCTAAAGATAGTGACTGATGGAGAGGTGAGTTTCTTGGAGGCAAAAAAGAGAAGGATCCTGCTTTCTAATCCAGTCTGCAAATCTGTCTTTTGGTTGGGGCATCAAGGCTATTGATGGAATTATTATTAAAACTTGTATATTTATGTGGGGGTGGGGAGGGAGGGAATCACCATGGGACTTTTTTTATAATCATGGAAAATGTTAATTAAAATTTAAAAATTAAATCATGGAAAATGTTAATAAAAATTTTTTAAAAATTTAAAAATTAAAAAAATAAATAAAAAAAAAAATAAATAAATAAAAATACTTCATAGCCGTGTGGGGTGGCACACGCCTTTAATCCCAGCACTTGGGAGGCAGAGCTAGGAGGATCACTGTGAGTTCAAGGCCACCCAGAGACTACATAGTGAATTCCAGGTCAGCCTGGGCTGGAGTGAGACTGTACCTTAAAAAAACAAAAACAAAAAGTTCATGTATGAGTGTTTTATAAGTTTCCATGTTTTATGATCTTATTATAATACTAAATGTAAATCTTTTTTTCTTAGTCTAGTAAAAAAGGCCAGTGCCAAAGGATATAGTGATCCAGTACCACAAGCAATCCTGAAGAAAAGAGGAAGTGGCAATGGCTATACTCCAGCTCAGCAGAGGACAAAGAGTGCCCCATTTAATCTTGCAAAAACTCAAGGTAGAACTGAAATACTCCTGAGTGTCATGAATATTATTTCCTATGTAAGATGAATAAGCAAAACTCTGATTTGGAACTTCACAGCAAATAAGCAAGATAAAACATTATTTCACTTACTTTACATTTGTTTTCTACTATAAAGGTGAAAATATGCTTTTTAGATTTGTATTTTGGTATTTGATGGGGGTTGGGCTTGATTTTTTTGTTTGTTTGTTTTTTGAGGTAGAGTCTCACTCTGACCCAGGCTGACCTAAATTCACTATGTAGTCTCAGGGTGGCCAAGAACTCACGGGAATCCTCCTACCTCTGCCTCCTGAGTGCTGGGATTAAAGGTGAGCACCACCACGCCTGACTAGGGCTTGATGGTTTTTGTATGTGTTATATAAGGATGAAGACTTTCTCCAAAATCTGTATCATGACCATTTTTCTCACTGTTCTCAGAAAGAAGAGTGGGTTACATTGAATTACATAATTTGCTAACCTCCTAGCTGATCTTAAATACTAGTATTTATTTTAACCAGGTATGGGGGTACATACCTTCAGTTCCAGCATTTTTGGAGGTGGAAACAGGAAAATCAGGAGTTCAAGATCATCCTTGGCTACATAATGAGTTTGAAACTATTCTGAGCTACATGAGATCCTGTCATAGAAAAACAAACAAACAAAAAAAACTAACTTTTCGTGCATTATACACTGGTATGTGTAAGAACAGTATAAAATTCTAAAAATAAAAAAGGGCTGGAGAGATGGCTTAGCGGTTAAGGTGCCTGTGTAGCCTAAGGACTCATGTTCTACTCTGGATCCCACCATGTAAGCCAGATGCCCGAAGGTGAGGCAGGCGCAAGATCATACATGTCCACTAGGTGGCGCAAGCATCTGGAGTTCAATTTCAGTAGCTGAGGCCCTGGCTTGCCAATTCACTCTCTCTTTCTCTCTCTCTCTCTCTCAAATAAAAAATTTAAAAATTATGAAAATAATTTGATTTTCATTATGAAATATAACCAAAGGTCAATTTAAACGAAGGGTGAGAAAATCATTCATTTGCCAGTAACAGCTAAAATTAAACATAGTAAAGTTTTTGATTGAATGTAGCTCACTAGTAGAGGGCTTGCCAAGCTTGCATATTTCAACCCCTAGTACCACAAAAAAAAAAAGGTAACCCTGGGCTGGAGAGATGGCTTAGTCATTAAGGCTCTTGCTACAAAGCCAAAGGACTCAGGTTCAATTCCCCAGGACCCATGTAAGCCAGCTGCACAAGGTGGCACATGCATCTGGAGTTAGTTTGCAGTGGTTGAAGGCCCTGGCATGCTCATTCACTTTGCATCTCTCTCTCTTTCTCTCTCTCTCTCTCCCCCTCTCAAATAAATAAAAATAAAATATAAGATGGATTATTTTTAAATGATTTGAATGCCCAAAACATCATCTCTTAAGACTTTAAGCAGCATAAACATATGTAATTGCAAAGTTAATCCCTCATTGTGTGCAGTCAACAGTTCTGGCTTCCACTGTAGACCTAACTTGTTAATTCTAATGAGCTACAATAATAATATGGTGTAAATAAAATGGCCTCAATAATGTTTGAAGAAAAACTTATTTCGACAACATTCCATTTTATATTTACATTCTTTTTCAGCTGCGTAGAAAAGTCTTCTTTTAATACCTCACTCCATAAAAACACTTCAAAGAGAAGGCCTTTCTTGCTGCTTTGATATAAGAAAATCAGATTTTGGTGCCTTCATACATTTATGCAAATCCAATATTGGCATAGGAATCAAGTCTTTGGTTGTGAAAGGAGATCATATTTGAATTTTTGTTAAGATCCTAGAATAGAATCTCTTTCTATATATTTTTAAATACTTTTTATTTTTATTTTATTTATTTGAGAGAGAGACACAGAAAGACCGAGAGTGGGCATGAAGGGCCACTAGCCACTGCTAATGAACTCCAAATGCATGTGCCACCTTGTGCATCTGGCTTACATAGGTCCTGGGGAGTCGAATCTGAATTCTTTGGTTTTACAGGCATTCGCCTTAGCCACTAAGCCATCTCTCCACACCTCTCTCTCTATGTGTGTGTGTGTGTGTGTGTGTGTGTGTGTATACATATATATATACATACATATATATATATATATATATATATATATATATATATATATATGTTATTTAATTGAGAGAGGGAGAATGGGTAAGCCAGGGCCTCTAGCCACTGCAAATGAACTCAAAATGCATGTGCCCTCTTGTGCCTCTGACGTATGTGAACCTGGTTCCTTAGGCTTCACAGGCAAACACCTTAACTGCTGAGCCACCTCTTCTTCCTCCTCTATATTTTTAACAGAAAAACATATTTTACCATGTGAGTAACTCCCAACCTGTAATTGTTTATTTTATTACAGATATTGAGTGTTATTCTTTTGTTTTATTATTGTATTTTCTGTAAAGTGATTTGGAATATCAAATTTCACTCAGAATTGAAGAGTGCATTTTGTTTCTGAATTTTATTTTCTTAGGATCCCAAGGAGAGTCACCACAATCAGTAAAATCTTCAGTCTCTTCAAGGCAGTCTGATGAAAATGTGGCCAAGTTGAGTCATCACACAGCTGCAGACAGACAAACACCTAAGAGAAAAATTGTCAAGCAAGGGCACCCAACTTTGCCTAAAGTTAATGCAAAACTGGCGCCAGTGCCTAAAAACCTAAACCAGGCCAAGAAAGGTGAAAGTTTGAACAATAAAGATTCAAAACAAAAAGTGCTTCCTGGACAGGTTATACTGAAAACTCAGTCTTCATCTCAAAGACCTTTAAAAACTGAAGCACCTGTTATCCAAAAAGGCCTCCTTCGCGGTGCGCATGACCACGGGCAGCGCAGGGCCCCTGTGGCTCACCCCGCGCCTGATGCTGGTGGTGCAGCAGCGTCCCTGCCACGCAGGCCTGACCCTCACAAGCCACCCAGTCACCATGAAAAAGACAAGGTGGTGGTAGAGAGCCTGAATAGCTCACAGCTGAGTAAATTAGTAAGACATGAACTGAGATCCAGAGAGATTGGTTCAGATCAAAATAGAAAAAAAATCCCCAGTCACAACACAAATCACTGCAGTCCAGAGGCAAACCTTTATAGCATCACTGCTCAGAAATCCCAGATTTCAAACCCAAATGAAAACTCTTTAAGCTATAATCCAGTTTGTGATTTAGACTCAACAAATGCAGAGCAAATCCACTTACTATCAGATAGAGAAAAACAAGTAGGGAAAGAAGACACAAACAAAATGCCCAGCATGAATTGTGGGAAGGATGCTTTCCCTTGTGGACCTGAAAGGACAGATGGTGCCTTAACTTCTGCTCAAGATGACAGGAAGTCTAAACTTCATGGAGAAGAACCAACAATTCCTAGTCAGTTGTCACATGACTCTGCTATGAAGGATGATAAGCACATTACAGTAGACTTAGGTGTTAACACCAAGTGTGCTTTGGGTGAACCATCTGGAAAAAAATCTCCTAAAAGTATGGAAACATCAGAAACTCCAGAGAACCATGCAACTGCAGAGGCTCCATTCTTGGGTCACTGGAGTCTAAGCTCCAGTGCTGTGCAGCCGAGAGAGAGCCCTGAGTCTGACACCGGCAGTGCCAGCACGTCCTCTGACGACATCAAGCCCCGGTCTGAAGACTATGACGCTGGAGGCTCTCAGGATGATGACGGGTCGAATGGCAGAGGTATTTCTAAGTGCGGTACTATGCGGTGCCATGATTTTCTTGGGAGAAGTAGCAGTGACACCAGCACTCCCGAAGAACTAAAGATTTACGACAGCAACCTAAGAATCGAAGTGAAAGTAAAAAAGCAAAGCAGTAATGAGCCTTTCCAAGTGAATTCCACAAGTGATGATGAGATTCCTAAGAAAAAGCCAGAAATTTGGTCTCGCTCTACCATATTCCATCCTAGGGAAAAAGAAAATATTCTGCGAGGCAGTGTCCCATTCACTCAGGAAATGGACCAGGTTTCTTCTTCAGCAGATGAAACAGAAGATGAAAGATCAGAAGCAGAAAATGTTGCAGAAAATTTCTCTTTGTCCACCCCCAATCCTCAACAGTTTCAGGGAATAATTAACTTGGCTTTTGAAGATGGGACTGAAAATGAAAGTCGCGAGTTTTCTGCTACTAAGAAGTTTCGAAGGTCAGTTTTGCTTTCAGTAGACGAATGTGAAGAGCTGGGATCCGATGAAGGGGAAGTCCAAACTCCCTCCCAGCCCTCCGTAGGTTGTTTTTCTCCTTCTGATGTTTTTGATGGGGTTTCTCTTGAGCATCACGGAAGGACCTGCTTCTCCAGATTCTCGCAGAGTGAAGACAGTAAACAAGATACAAGCCATAGTGCATGTCAAAGAGAAAGCACTCTGCCAAGCCGCAGTGGCACTTGCTCTTCAAGACCAGGCACACAGAGTGCCTCAGCCACAGACCAAAACACCAGGTCACATGTCCTGGCCAAAGGAAGCTGCCAGCTTCTGCCAGAAGGTAAAAAAGTGAACAGTGAAAGTGATATGAATAATGACTTTCAGCAACACAGTAAATTCCTGGATGGTGACGTGAAATCTCAAGAGAGACCATGTCATTTGGAACTTTATCAAAGAGAACCCAACTCTGACATACCAAAGACCGGCTCTACAAAATCTGTAGATTCCTTTAGGAGTCAAGTTCTGCCTCAGGAAGGTCAAGGGAAAGAGAGCCACTCTACACCTCCCGAGAAAGCTAATAATGCTTTATCTGCAGGTAATGTACAGAAATAGAAGTGCTAGAGGCATAAGAAAATAAGTTTATAGAGGTTTAAAAATGTATATAGCCTTGAATGTTATATTTTAAATAGAATAATTATTTAAGCAAGTTTCAAATTTTAAATGAAAATTTAAATTTCTTAATAATATGAAAATGAGCTAGTTATTCCTTATTTATTGTTCACTTAAAATCCTAGCGAAGAATTAATACCTAGTTAAAAATTGGTTATTAGACAGAGCCTGCTAGGAGATTTTAAAGGAAAGAACAAAGAGAAGTTAGTTTGGTGTTATTTAATTATTTATGTCTAATTTAAAATAAGAATTTTTGACTGTTAGAAACTTTATTACATTGGATATGATTTATGGACTTGCTAGCATATATCTAAGAGGGCTGTGCAATAACCATGGTAACATGTAACTGAGAGCACTGAACTGTTTTAACAACTAGATTATTAAAGTTTACATACATTTTACAGAGATTAAGACTTTGAGGACTAGTATGATTCTATTCTAAAATTTTCAAGTAAAAAAGATAAATTTCCTAAAAGATTATATTTACGAGCAATGATAATATATGGAAAAGCCCAGGCTTATTTCATATGCTTCAATGACTTCGTGTCTAATTGTTTTGTGTTTTTGTCTTCCTTATTAAAATAATTCAGACTAATGACCCATATTTGAAATATGCAATAGTGGCTGGTTGAGTAACTATTGTGTATCATAACTAAGAGAAATATTGATCATTAATTCAGCAAAATCATAAGAATAGGAGATCTTTAAAAGTTGTACTTTTTGTTTGTTTGTCCTAGCTTGCACCCCCCTTTGCACGTGCAATAAACAAGTAAGCCTTTAGAGAAAGTGTATCTATTCCCCCTTTTGGAACTGAGTTATTTTAAAGTAACTGCCTTTTTTTCTTCCTTAAGTTTCTATTGTAGTGAATTAGATATGTGTGTACTTTCTATGTTTATGTTTAACTAATTTATGCTATTTTTATATTACAAGTTTTTCAATTCAAGTATGGAAAATGTTAGTTACTTATGTTGATTTTGCTGCTAAACATTAATGACCCTTTAATTTTTTAACAGAAAAATAAATGCCTCAAAAATTTTGTCAATTTTGTATAAATGTCATTTTGCCATTTTGTGTTTTGGGGAGAGAGGCTGTAACTGTTATATTGTGTTAATATTGTTCTTCAAAACTCTGATGGGTACCGACATGTGCAATTTTTACATTGTGTAGTATTGTGAATTATTTCAGGAGACATAGATGATTGTGACACACTGGCACAAACCCGCATGTATGACCACCGGCCTTCAAAAACCCTCTCTCCAATTTATGAGATGGATGTAACAGAAGCATTTGAGCAGAAAATGGAATCAGAAACACATGTTACAGACAGGGATTCTAAAGATGACCAACACTTTGCCAAACAAGATTGGACACTGCTAAAGCAACTGCTTTCTGAACAAGATTCAAACTTAAATGTTATAAATTCTCTTCCTGAAGATCTAAATTTAGCACAGTATTTAATCAATCAGACACTCCTTTTAGCACGAGACAGCTCAAAACCTCAGGGCATAGCACATGTTGACACTTTGAGCAGATGGAGTGAACTAACATCTCCACTTGATAATTCCTCAGCAAGTATCACCATGGCTAGTTTTTCCTCTGAAGATTGTTCACCTCAAGGGGAATGGACAATTCTGGAACTGGAAACTCAGCATTAGGAATCTTAACATTTTGGAAAAATTAAACTATGTCATCCTTTATTTTTGATGCTGATATTATATTTGAATTATAATTGCATTAGCCAGATATAGACTGTCCTTAAAATTGATAGTGTTTTTCCAAATAATTGAGGTAAATATAGCTTATTTATTAATATGGTATCAGATGTAAAAAAAAAAAAAGTGTTTTTCTAAAGTTTTTGAGCATGTTTTCTATAATTATTAGAGAAATTAGAAGGCTTGTAAGGAAACCCATGCTTCAGTTTTCCTTTCCCACACGTGATCATTTGTTCATTTATTATTCAGGAGTTTAAATGTTAATGCACAAGTAGACCAGTCCTTTTACTTCAGGCACTGCATATGGTACCATAGGAAATTAACAATAAAAATGCACCGTGCTTCTGTCTGTTTTGTAAAGTTAACTCATGAGTAACATTCAAACTCAGGCTGAGGTGGTTTAGGTTAATAGCTGAGTGTTGGAGAAAAACCTCAGCTTTCTTAACAGTCCAGGTTCAAGAAACTGTGAAGCAAGTGCACCTCAAATGTCAATCATATTGTTAATAAAACAGGAGAAATAGGATTTCCTCTGTCACTCCTTTTGGAATATCCCAGAGAGAGGCACTGGCCCTTTTTCAGAAGCAATGGAAAAACGATCTTATCGATGTAGGCCCTTATAGTCACATATTCCACTTTGCTTCTTGTTAGGAATATGTTGGAACTGCATCTACAATAAGCTGACACGAAATGTTAACTTGAAAATGAGCTCACGAGGCAATCAAGGAGTTGCTGAGTGTTGGAAAGTACCTGTGCATGCACGTGTGCATGTGTGTGCAGGTACAAAGTGCACACCCTTGGGCTTTCTCAGTGTGGCTACCCTAGTTCTATGCGGTGCATCCCTGGCTCTGCAAAGGACAGGCCTTGCCCTCAGGACGAAGACGTCATAGTTCCATATTTGTTTGGTGAGATTGTCTTTCAGTCTTTAATTTTGGTAGATAGCCTTTTCTTTCTTTCTTTTCTTTTCTTTTTTTTTTTTTTTTGACAAGATGCTACTGGAGAGTAAATACTTGAATCTTTTATATTGGTGGATATCTACTTAGGATAATGGGCTTGTGAGCATTAGCGTCTCTCAACACTTCGTACCCAAATCATAATTATAATATGTCAGAAGTAAGGAAATCTCCTAAGGTAGAATTTTTATGAACCAGCAAAATTTTCAAAAATAATGATCAACAATAGAATATATATCTATCTTGAACATTAACAATTATTGCACAATCATTTGTTCTAAAGTAACAAACATGTTAGCGTTGGGTACTAATCTATTATAGCATTCGTTTTCTATGCCTTTTTTTTTTAATTTTTTTTTTTTGGTTTATTTTTATTTATTTATTTGAGAGCGACAGACAGAGAAAGAGGCAGAGAGAGAGAGAGAGAGAATGGATGCGCCAGGGCTTCCAGCCACTGCAGATGAATTCCAGATGCATGCACCCCCTTGTACATTTGGCTAATGTGGGTCCTGGGGAATCGAGCCTCGAACTGGAGTTCTTAGGCGTCACAGGCAAGCGCTTAACCCCTAAGCCATCTCTCCAGCCCTTCTATGCCTTTTTTAACTGCATACTCTGCTAGGGTGGGAGCATTCATTCAAGAAACAATTACTAACTCGGTCTTTCAAAGTAAAGAACTAGACATTGAGGTCTGAGGAGATGGCTAGGTCATAAGTCACCAAAGCACTTCGCACACAAGCATGAGGACCTGCGTTTGGCTACCCAGAACCCTGTAAATGCTCACTGGGTCTGGCAGACTGCCTGCAGTCCCAGCCCTGGGGAAGCAGACACTGGATCCCCAGGGCAAGCTGACTAGCTAGTCCAGCTGAATCAGTGAGCTCCAGGTTCAAGTGAGATTGTCCCAGTGAGGTGAGAGCAATTGAGAAAGGACACCCAATGTCAACTGGCTTCCACAGACACACGTGTACACACATATATGAATATGCATACATGCATGCACACCACACACACATGCCAAAAAAATAAGCATCGAGTGTAAGCCCAGAAGTGCGAAAATAAATAGGATATGATTCCTACCCTAAAAAGTAGTTCAGTGCTGCTTTAAAAAAAAAAAAAAAATCCAAGGCTGGAAAGATGGCTCACAGTTAAGAGCATATCCTATACATGCATGAGAGGGCCTGAAGAGGCCTAAGAGCCTACTTGGAGTTCAATATCCAGGACCCACATAAATAGCTGGGTATGACCATCTGTAACCCCAGTCCTGTAGAGACCCAAGAATCACTGGAACTTATGAAAGAAAACTGGCGAGCACTGGGATCAGTAAGAGACACTGGCGTAAATAAGAATAGGCAGAGGGGTGCTGGAGGAGAGCACCCAACCTGGATCAGCCGGGCCACTGCAGGCAATTGCACCTTACCAGACACACACACACATGCATTCCTATTTTAAAAATTTATATTTTAGAGCTGGATGGGAATTTAGAGATTAGTCTAATCCCTTCAAATTCCAAAGCAGGGCTCTTAAAGCCAGAGGAATTAAAAGATGTCTCCAGGCCCCACATCCCAAAGCTAACTTGTAGGCTAGATTCCAGTATTCCTTAATGCCACTTTGATGTTCTTTCTGCCACACAACACATTGCGTTTGATAGTTCTCACAAAGCTGAGAACAAGCACATTTAAAAAATCATTGTAGTATAAAGACGTTGTGTGGAAGAGTTAAGATAGCACAGATTGCAAAGACATTGTGGGGTGTTTTGTTCCCAAAGGCAAAGTGTTATTTTTAATACAATTCCTCCCAAGTTTAGAAATTTGTGATTGAAACTTCCCTTCTTTTCCATCTTAAAATCTTAAAATTATTCAAGTTAAATTGTTAAGCATTAAAATGTTCTCAGTTTAGTATCACTTATGCAAATAGATAATTGGGAAGGTATTTTTGCTTTAGTAGTGACCATGTGGACTTTTCAGGATGTACTGCATTTTCTTTTTTTTTTTTTTTAATTTTTTTAAATTTATTTATTTGAGAGAGACAGACACAGAGAGAAAGACAGGTAGAGGGGGAGAGAGAGAATGGGCGCACCAGGGCTTCCAGCCACTGCAAACGAACTCCAGACGCGTGCGCCCCCTTGTGCATCTGGCTAATGTGGGACCTGGGGAACCGAGCCTCGAACCGGGGTCCTTAGGCTTCACAGGCAAGCGCTTAACCGCTAAGCCATCTCTCCAGCCCATTTCTTTTTTTTTTTAATTGTTTTTTATTTATTTACTTTAGAGCAACAGAGAGAGAGAGAGAGAGAGAGAGAAAATGGGCATGCCAGGGCTTCCAGCCACTGCAAATGAACTCCAAACACATGCGCCCCCTTGTGCATCTGGCTAATGTGGGTCCTGAGGCTTCACAGGCAAGCACTTAACTGCTAAGCCATCTCACCAGCCCCAAGGACATACTGCATTTTCATGTCATGCTCTTTCATGCATTTGCCACTGTTCCCTATGGGCCTCCATCATAGGTCTTCACCATACATTGAACAACAATTGCTAACACTTATTTACCATTAGTTATATATCAGATATTGCTAAATGATTATGTTTATTTACATATTTAAATATTATAATAGACCTATGAGGTATGTCTTTGTACATAAGGTAACTCTTTTTTTTAAATGTATTTAATTTTCACATATGAAGAAACAGATGTAGACTCTTTATCCTGGGTGAGCTGCCAAAGCAGAAGAAACCAGGGAGAAAATAACACACTCTGTTACTGTTTGCTAAGATCACAGTTGTACATGGTCACAATCATAGGAGTCAGGAGAAACCACTGAGATTGTCGCAAAGAGGTCAGCACTCTTTAGAACTCAGCTGCAGCTGGAATCTGCAATTTACAAGCCAAGGCTAGGAGACTTGCTTAGTGATGCACTTACATAAAAGTTACTTAGGGGCTGGAGAGATGGCTTAGCAGTTAAGTGCTTGCCTGTGAAGCCTAAGAACCATGGTTCCAGGCTTGATTCCCCAAGACCCACGTTAGCCAGATGCACAAGGGGGCACACGCGTCTGGAGTTCGTCTGCAGTGAATGGAGGCTCTGGCACGCCCGTTCTCTCTCTCTACCTTCCTCTTTCTCTGTCTGTCACTCTCAAATAAATAATAAACAAAAAAAGTCACTTAGTATACTGCAGTTAAGTAAAAATATGTTTGTGAAGATGCTTTTATGGGCTGGAGAGATGGTTCAGTGGGTAAAATATTTGCTATGCAAGCATGAGGACCTGAGTTCAGATCCCCAGAAACCACATGGAGACAGACATGGTAGATCATGTCTGTAATCACAGCACTCCTCCCAAGAGGTGGAAGGTGGACACAGGAAAATCCCTGGAAGCTCACTGGTATAGGTACACATATGCAAAAGTGTTTTTTAAAACTCAAAAAAAAAAAAAAAACCAATCATCCATTCAAAAGGCATAATTATACATATATATTTTGTTTGTGTATGTGCGTAATGTGAATGTATGGTGTATGTGGTGTATGTATGTATATGTGCCCATGCAGAGCCCATGCCCTCTCTGGGGTCAGCAGCATGGACAGAACATTGGGTGTCCCACTCCATCACTCTTCTGTCAACTGATCCCAGAGCTTGCCATTTTTCTCTTAAGCTCCAGCAAATCTGTTTCCCACAGGGCTGGTGTTACAGATGTGTGTGGCCACACCCAGCTGTTTATGAGGTTCTGGAGGATTGAACTCAAAGCAGTCTTTCAGGCCTCGGGCCCTCATGCTTGCCAGGAAGTGCTCTCAACCACTGAGCCATCTCCCTAGCCTGGATATCCTTAAATTTCAGAAATACCAAAGTATTTTTATTAGGAAAAGAGTCATCTAGAAGATTTAGGTCTATGACTAGTGCCTGGCTGGTTGATGTCATAACCAAAAATTGAAGCAAGAGTAGGAGTGAAAATGAGTTTAATTGGGGACATACTGTTTGAGATGCCTGTGAGACATTCAAGGCACCAAGAACAAAAATACTGTGAACAGTCAGAAAAAGAAAATTCTAGAGAGACTGAAAAGGGAGTATTCAGAAATAGAAGCAGGAGGCCATCCCAAAGCTAAGAAAGCAATGACTGTACTCTTGCTACTAACCAGAGCAGGGCATCTGGAGGTACATGCTTCTGCTTTGACCTATCAAATTCACAAGGATTTTAAAGGCTTTTATTTCTCTCTCTTTTTTTTAAAAAAAAACGTGAGGCCTGGAGAGATGGCTCAGCAGTTAAAGGCACTTGTTTGCAAAACCTGATGGTCTTTGGGGTTCGATTCCCCAATACCCACATAAAGCCAGGTGCACAAAGTGAAACATGCATCTGTGGTTCCTCTGCAATGGCAAGAAGCCCTGGGGTGCCCATACTCCTGCATTGTCTGTCTGCATCTGCCTCTTTCTCTTTCTCTTGCTTTCAAATAAATAAGAATATTTTTAAAAAGAAAAAGCAAGGGCTGGTGGGATGGCTTAGCAGTTAAGGCATTTGCCTGCAAAGCCAAAGGACCCAGGTTCAATTCCCCCAGGACCCATGTTAGCCAGATGCACAAGGGGGAACACATCTGGACTTTGTTTGCAGTGGCTGGAGGCCCTGGCACACCCATTCTCTCTCTCCCCCTTTCTCTGTCAAATAAATAAACTAATTAAAATAAAATATTAAAAAAAGAAAAACAATGTTAGTGTGAGAGCAAATGTGGAATCCCCAAATATGGGAGTGCAAGGTACCTTTCCAGCAAACAACTAGACAATTCTATATCAAGAGTACTCATAACTACATATCCCTAACCTAGTTTTTTCCCATATTGGAATCCCCCATTAAGAAGACTCTGGGGGGGCTACAGAGATGGCTTAGTGGATAAGCACTTGCCTGTGAAGCCTAAGGACCCTGGTTCGAGGCTCGAATCCCCACGACCCACGTTAGCCAGATGTACAAGGGGGCGCATGCATTTGGAGTTCGTTTGCAGTGGCCAGAGGCCCTGGCGCGCCCATTCTCTCCTTCTCTCTGTCTCTCTCTGTTGCTCTCAAATAAATAAATAAAAATGAACAAAAAAAAAAAAAAGACTCTGGGGCTGGAGAGATGGCTCAGAAGTTAAGTGTGCTTGCTAGGAAAGCTTGATGGCCTGTGTTCAATTCCCCCAGTACATTAAAGCCAAATACACAAAGGGGAGCGTACATCTGGAGTTCATTTCCAGTGGCAAAAGGCCCCGGCATTCTTTCTCTCTCAGGAGGCAAAGTTATAAAGATTGCAGTATCAAAGGCCAGTTTAAATTCATAGCAAAACCGTGTCAAAAAAAAAGACAAAAATAAGAATCTCAGGTCTCTCTGTCTCTCTCTCTCGCCCTTCCCTCTTTCTCTCTGTTGTTCTTAAATGAATAAATAAATAAATAAATAAATATTTTTAAGAAGGGCTGGAGAGATGGCTAAGCAGTTAAGAGCTTGCCTATGGAGCCTAAGGACCCCAGTTTGAGGCTCGATTCCCCAGTACCCAGGTAAGCCAGATGCCCGCGGTGGCGCATGTATCTGGAGTTTGCAATGGTTGGAGGCCCTCGTGTGCCCATTCTTTCTCTCTTTCTTCCTATCATTCTCAAATAAATAAATAAAAATAAGAATATTGGCAAAGATTTGTCTGCAAAGATGTTTATTATAGGGCTATATTTAGTATTGGAATGAAAAGTAGCTAAATGTTAGAATCAAAGACTAATATATGGTATAACATTATACAGTGATTCAAATTGTCTCAAAAAATCTAGTTACAAGGAAAGATGCTTATGAGAAAAAAATACCCAAATTGTGCACATATATATATATATACATATACACACACACACACACACACACACACACACACACACACACACACACTTACATAGACATTGTCCAGATTCCGCTTGGGAGCTTATGTTTGTGTAACTGTAAAATCAATTATCATAGCAAATTTCAACTATATATTACTAATGTAACCATGCTGTACATTAGATATCAAAGAACTTAATCATCATGCATAACTGAAAATTTGTACCCTTTGATCAGTATCTTCTCATTTTCCCAGCACCTGGCAGCCACCATTCCATTCTCTATGAACTTGACATTTTCTGATTCCATGCTTAAGTGGGATCATAGAGTATTTATCTATCTGCCTAACTTGTTTCACTCAACATAATGTCCTCCAGGTTCATTAATATCACAATTCACAGGATGATGTTCTTTTCAAAAGCTGGACAGTATTCCATTTACTACATAGAATGTTTTCTTTATCCATTTGTTCATGTCAGGCACTGTTGCATAAGTCTCTGTAGAGGCATGATAAGTCTACTCACCCCAGACAGGGCACCAGTGACAGCCATCACACCCAAGTGAACTAGTGAGTTTGCTGTGGTTACTTTTTGGAGGGTAGGTGGGGGTTACTTGCAGGAGCAGCTGCACCACCAAAAAGCCCAACTCTGGAACAAGTGGCAGGCAGCTCACCTTCCAGGAAACTCCTCTCTTCAGCATTTGTTCCTACTTACCTAACATTGAGGAGCAAGGGTCTCTGCGAATCTTGTAACTCTGAGCTTCCTGAGCCCGGTAAGTTGTGTGCTAGCTTCTCTCCTCCCTCCTCCTCCCTCCAAGACCGAAGGAGACTTAGCTATGAAACACTCCACTCCTCCTCCTAACCCTCAATATTATCTCTACTCTCTTCTCAGTATTTTATGAGCTGAGGAGGAGGGGATGTAGATGTCTGATTATTTTTGTTCATTTATGACTAAGCATTGGGCCACAGCAACAACTACTTACTCTCAGGAATTTGAACTGGGTAAGGATCTTTGCAGTAATGGCTGTACTGTGCCTGTGTGCGCACACACTCCTTCCATGACTAAATGAAAGCAGCAGGAATTTGTAAGCATAATGTCCAGAAAGACAATTTGACAGGCACATCACTGTTTAACAAACAGTAGCAGTTGCTTCCCCACCCAGACCTATGACCTCTCCAGCCACATGCAAACTTTTGCCCTGGTTTTTAGTGTTGTATGCAATTCCCTCATGTGGAGCAGATCTTAAATCCAATCAGAAAGCAGTTGGTTATACTCATAAGTAATGCTACTATCGAACCAGTGTGCATGTGTTCCCTGCCATATTGGTAGTGTAGCATACAGGGTCCATAATCAAGCAGGACCCTTGGTGATATTCTCCCACAGCAGCCTGCATCGCACATTCAGGTACTATAAAAGCCAGCCAAGGGCTAGGGATACAAGAATATATCAAAAAGATCATTCACCTCAGCCAAGTAGACTTTATCCCAGAGATGCAGGGATGGTTCAACATATGCAAATCGATAAATGTAATACACTAGATAAATTGTCCAAAGGACAGAAATCACATGATCATCTCATTAGATGCCTGCAAAGCCAAAGGACCCAGGTTTGATTCCCCAGGACCTACATAAGCCAGATGCACAAGGTGGTGCATGCGTCTGGAGTTCATTTGCAACAGGTAGGGGCCCTGGCATGCCCATTCTCTCTCCCTATCCCCCACACCTCTCTCTCTCTCTCTCTTTTTCATAAGTAAAACTATTTATAAATAAATAAGAGGTCAGTCTATGGGGAGGGAGCTCCAGGCTCTGTTCCAGCTTGATTTTTCTATGATCAGCAACCAGAGAACATCATGTCTTCAGCAGCAGGGTCTTACAAGCTAGTTCTGGGATGCATTCAGCAGCAGTGGCAATATACTTTATTCTTTATGGGGTCTCACAGGCCACCGTGGTCAACAACTTGGGGAAGTAACCCACCTCTGGCACTGACATTTTTCTTTATTCTTTCTTTTTTTTTCTTTTGAGGTAGGGTCTCACTCTAGCCCAGGCTGACCTGGAATTCACTATGGAGTCTCAGGGTGGCCTTAAACTCACAGTGATCCTCCTACCTCTGCCTCCTGAGTACTGGGATTAAAGGCGTGCGCCACGACACCTGGCTTAACATTTTCACTCAATAACATGATGGCTTTTGTGAGTGTCTTTTCTCACTCATGCAGGGTGCCTTCACTCTTAGTTGTTTTATTTATTAATTTTTATTGACAAGTTTCATAATTATATACAATAAACCATGCTAATTCCCTACCCCCCATTTTTCCCTTCACAACTCCACTCTCCATAATATCCCCTCCCCTTCTCAGTTGGTCTCTTTTATTTTGAAATCATGATCTTTTCCTCCTATTATGATGGTCTTGTGTATGTAGTGTCAGGCACTGTGAGTTCATGAATATCCAGGCCATTTTGTGTCTGGAAGATTGCACTGTAAGCAGTTCTCCCCTTCCTTTGACTCTTACATTCTTCTTGCCACCTTTTCCCCAATGGACCCTGAGCCTTGGAAAGTGTGATGGAGATGTTTCCATCCTGAGCACTCCTCTGTCACTTCTTCTCAGCATGATGGTGCCTTCTAAGTCATCCCAAGGTCACTGCCATCTGAAAAGAAAAGCTTCTCTAACCAAAAGTGAGAGTAGCGGGCTGGAGAGATGGCTTAGCGGTTAAGCGCTTGCCTGTGAAGCCTAAGGACCCCGGTTCAAGGCTCGGTTCCCCAGGTCCCACGTAGCCAGATGCACAAGGGGGCGCACGCGTCTGGAGTTCGTTTGCAGAGGTTGGAAGCCCTGGCGCGCCCATTCTCTCTCTCTCCCTCTATCTGTCTTTCTCTCTGTGTCTGTCGCTCTCAAATAAATAAATAAAAATAAAAATAAAATTTAAAAAAAAAGGAGAGTAGCATTAATATATATGAATGAACGTTAAGAGAAGTGCTTCATGGACAGTTTGGTGAGCACAAAATATGCATTTAGCCAGACACCAGTAAGTGTTATACCCCTAGTACTCATGGCCTCCCCTGTCATAGGTTTTCGGTATCAGGCATTTACTTCCTCCCAAGGAGCGGGCCTCTAGTCCAATTAGACAGCAGTTGGTTTCCCCCATAACAAACATGCCACTATTGCACCCATTGGCTAATTTGGCCTGGTTGGCCCAACTTAAGGCCTGCAGTGTCCAGTATGGTTTATGTCCACTGATGACACCTCTCTCTCCCTACCTGAGCAGCATAGCTTTTTCCAGCTTTCTGCAGTGAGGAGGTTTTCAGGCCAGTTCCAGCGTGCTTTCTCAGTGGCCTCGCAGCCCAAGCATGTGAAATAGGTTATTGCTATCTATTCCTTGGCAATGGCTTATAATGTTTTGGTGGTATCTGGGGCCCTCCATGGCCAACAACTCACCTGAAAGTATCCCATACCTGGCCCTGAAATTTTTATGGCAATAATATATGGCTTCTGAGTGTACCATTGTCTAAAAAACTAGGTTTCAACACAGCTTAGATTTTGATTAACCCTCCCCCACCCTTCCTTTACTCAATCTTTTCCCCTGATCTCACTTAGGTCATTCCACCCCCAGTAATCTGTTCATATACTTACATACATACAATACTATCTCCTTAAGTCCTCCCCTCTCCTCCCTCCCTTTTAGCCCCTTTCTAGTTTACAGGCCTCTTCTACCAAGTTTTATTCTATCTCACATACAAGTCTAAAAATCTGTAGCTAGGATCCACATACGAGAGAGAACATGTGGTGCTTGGCTTTCTGGGCTTGGGTTACCTCACTAAGTAAAATCCTTTCATCCATCCATTTCCCTGCAAATTTCATAATTTCAATTTTCTTTACTGCTGAAGAGAACTCCATTATATAAATGTACCACACCTTCATTATCCATTCATCAGTTGAGGGACATCTAGTCTGGCACCATTTCCTGGATATAGTGAATAGACTGGCAATAAACATGGATTTTCTCAAATGCCTTTTCTGCATCTATGGAGATGAACATGTGATTTTTGTCCTTCAGTCCACTTATATAGTGCATTCCACTTATCAATTTCCATATGTTCAGCCATCCCTGCATCTCTGGGATAAAGCCTACTTGGTCAGGATGAATGATCTTTTTGATAGTGTTCTGTTTGCCAGTATTTTGTTGCAAATTTTTGCATCTATGTTGATGAGGGAGATTGTTCTGTAATTTGTGTTGTTGTCGTTCTTTGTCTGGTTTTGGTATCAGGGTAATGTTGGCTTCATAGAAGGAGTTTGGTAGTATTCATTCTATTTTATGGAAAAGTTTGAGAAGCATTGGTGTTCTCCCATGAAGGTCCAGAAAAATTCACCTGTGAATACATCTGGGCCTGGACTTTTAGCTGGGAGATTTTTTTTTTTTATAACTGCTTAGATCTCCATACTTGTTATAGGTCTATTAAGTGGTTAATCTCATCTTGATTTAATTTTGGTAGGTCATATATATCAAGGAAATTATCCATTTCTTTAAGTTTTTTCAAACTTAGTGGAGTATATGTTCTTATAGTATGTCCTTGTGATTTTCTGAAGTTTTTCGGTAAGTGTTGTAATGATGCTTTTTTTAAATCCCTAGTTGTGTTTATTTGTGTCTCATCTGTCTTTCTTTTGGTCAGGTTTGCTAAGGGATTATTTATCAATCTTGTGTATCCTTTCAAAGAACCAACTCTTTCTTTCATTGATTCTTTGTATTGTTTTTTGTTGTTGTTTCTATTTCATTAATTTCTGCCCAAATCTTTATTATTTCTTTCTATCTACTGAATTTTGGTTTGTTTTGTTCTTCGTTTTCCAAGGCCTTAAGGTGAAGAATTAAGTTGTTTACTTGTGACCTTTCTAATTTCTCAATATAAGCACCTAAAGCTATAATTTCCCTTTTAGGACTTCCTTTATTGTGTCCCAAACATTTTGGCATGCTGTGCTCTCATTTTCATTTGACTCTGAAAATTTTGATTTGTTTCTCGATTTCTTCATTGACCCATTCATCATTTAGTAGTGTACTATTTAGTTTCTATGCTTTTTTTTTTTTTAAATTTATTTGAGAGCAACAGACACAGAGAGAAAGACAGATAGAGGGAGAGAGAGAGAATGGGCGTGCCAAGGCTTCCAGCCTCTGCAAATGAACTCCAGACGCATGTGCCCCCTTGTGCATCTGGCTAACGTGGGACCTGGGGAACCGAGCCTCGAACCGGGGTCTTTAGGCTTCACAGGCAAGCGCTTAACTGCTAAGCCATCTCTCCAGCCCAGTTTCTATGCTTTTGTGTATGGTCTATAACTTTCCTTGCTGTTGATTTACAGTTTAATCCCATTGTGACCTGACAGAATGCAAGGAATTATTTCAATTTTCTTGTATTTGTTAAGATTTCCTTTGTGTCCCAATATATGGTCTATTTTATAGAATATTCCATGTGCTGCTGAAAAGAATGTGTATTCTGCAGCATTTGGATGGAATGTTCTGTAGATATTTGTTAAGTCCATTTGTTCTATGACCTCATTTAATCCTGATGCTTCTCAGTTTTTATTTGTTTGTTTGTTTGTTTGTTTCCGAGGTAGGGTTTCACTGTAGCTCAGACTGACCTGAAATTCACTATGTTGTCTTAGGGTGGCCTCGAACGCTCAGCGATCCTCCTACCTCTGCCTCCCAAGTGCTGGGATTAAAGGTGTCCGCCACCACGCCCGGCATCTTCTCTGTTTTTGTTGTTGTTGTTGGCCAGTAAAACCTGTCAACTGATGAGAGTGGGGTGTTGAAATCACCCACTACAACTGTGTTTGGTGTTATCTATGACCTTAATTCTAATAGTGTTTGTTTGATGAAATTGGGTGCCCCCATGTTAGGTGCATATATGTTTAGGATTTTAATGTCCTAATGTTGGAGTATACCTTTAAATAATATAAAGTGAACTTCTTTTCTTTCCTAAGTAATGTTGGTTTGAATTCTATCCTGTCAGATACTAGGTTAGCAACACCTGCATGTTTTCTAGGCCCATTTGCTTGAAGTGCCATATTCCATCCTTTCCCTATAAGATGGTGTCTTTTATGGGAAGGTGAGTTTCTTAGATGCAATAAATAGGAAGGATCCTGCCTTTTAACCCAGTCTGAAAGCCTGTGTCTCTTGGTTGAGGCATTGAGGCCATTAACATTAAGAGTTATTATTAAGGATTATACTAAGTGAGGTAACCCAGGCCCAGAAAGCCAAGCACCACATGTTCTCTCTCATATGTGGATCCTAGCTACAGATGATTGGGCTTCTGCCTGAGAAGGAAAATACTTGGTAGCAGAGGCCAGTAAATTAAAAAGGAGACATAAAGGGAAGAGAAAGGAAGGGAAGAGGATACTTAATAGGTCGATATTGTATATATGTAAGTACAATGATTGTAATGGGGAGGTAATATGATGGAGAATGGAATTTCAAAGGGGAAAGTGTGGGGGTGGGAAGGGAGGGAATTACCATGGGATATTTTTTTATAATCATGGAAAATGTTAATAAAAATTTTAAAATTAAAAAAAAAATGTATTCCTGGGACTGTAGAGATGGCTTAGTGGTTAAGGCGCTTGTTTGTGAAGCCTAAGGATACAGGTTCAATTCCCTAGTACCCATGTAAAGCCAGATGTATAAGGTGGTACATGTGTCTGAAGTTCGTTTGCAATGGCTGGAGGCCTTGGGTCACCCATTCTCTATCTGCCCCCTATTAAATAAATAAATAAAATATTATATATATATGTGTATATATATAACTAAAATTTTAAAAAAAGAATTATTATTGAGGGCTGGAGTGATGGCTTAGCAGTTACACTCTTGCCTGTGAACCCCGGTTTGAGGCTTGATTTCCCAGGACCCACGTTAGCCCTATGCACAAGGGGTCGCACACATCTGGAGCTCATTTGCAGTGGCTGGAGGCCCTGGCACACCCATTTTCTCCCTCTCTCTCTCTCTCTCTCTCTCTCTCTCTCTCTCTCTCTGTCACTTTCAAATAAATAAAAATAATCAAAAAATTTTAAAAAGACTTATTATTGAAAGATGTGCATTTATTCTAGTCATTCTTCTTGTTCTGTAGTTATTCCAGTTCTTCCTTTACTCTCTTGTATTGAGTATTATTTGAGTATGGTTTATTTTTTCCTGTTTCCTCATGTATGTGCTTTCCTTTCTCTTTAGCATGGAGGATCCCTTCATGTATTTTCTGTAGAGCTGGCTTAGTGATAATATATTCCTTTGGCCTGTTTTTGTTGTGGATGTCCTTATTTCTCCATCAATTTGGATGGATAGCTTTGCTGAATAAAGTAATCTTGGTTGACAGTTGTTGTCTTTCAGAACTTGGACTCTATCATTCTAAGCCCTTCTGGCTTTTAAAGGTTGTGGGGAGTAATCTGCTGTTATCCTGATGGACTTGCCTTTGTATGTGACTTGCTTTTTCTCTCTAACTGCTTTCAATATATTTTCTTTGGTTTGTGTGTTTAGTATTTAATTATAATATGGTGAGGATAGGTTCTTTCTAGATTTTGTCTGTTTGGTGTTTTAAAAGTTTCCTTTATCCATATTGGCATCTCTTTCCCTAATTGGGGGAAATTTTCATCTATGATTTTGCTGAAAATACCTACTATGCCTTGGGAGTGAAATGCTTCTCCTTCTATTATACCATAAATTCTTATGTTTGATCTTTTCATAGTGTCCCAAATATCTTGAAATTCCCATTCATATTAGCTTGTCTTTCTACCAATCAGCTTGTCTTTCACTTTGTTGGCCTGTATTAGATCTGCCACCTGGTCTTCTAGTTTAGATATTCTGTCCTTTCCTTGATTCATTCTGCTGGTGAGACTTTCTACAGAGTTTTCTGTTTAAGTTACTCTGTTTTGCATTTCTAGTATTCCTAATTGGTATTTTTTCATTATTTTTATTTCCTTACTCATGGCTTATATTGCTCTCCTTATTTCATTAAGTTGGTGTCCTATGTTCTCTTGGGATTCCTTCAGTTTGTTTTCTTCTTTGACTTTTTATTTGATTTCTTTGAATATATATGTGTATATATATATTCAATATATATTTATATATATTCAATATATAATCATTTTTGAAATCTTTGTCAGGCATTTCATCTAAAGCAATCTCACTGGAGGTCATTTCTTATGGATTTATAATTTTTGGTGGAATTGTATTGTCTTGATTTTTCGTGTTCCTTGTATTATAATGTAGAGTTATTTGTATCTGGAGTTAAGTTGATGCTTGGCTTTTCTAATTGTCTGCAATATGTATAGAGCTGACTTTCTAATTGTCTGCAATATGTATAGAGCTGACTTTATATATCTCCACGGTAGGCACTTAAGGTGCCAGGTGTGGCTCTTTTATTACCCAGAGTAACAGTAAAATTGACCCTAGGTGTTGAGTTTGCCTGTTATTCAAGTATTCTGGTGGGCTGGGTGGAACAAATTACTGGCAAGTTCTAAAACTCAACTGAGCAGTATACTCATTCAATCAAAATCAACATGGAATATTTATGTGAGAGTGACAACTAAAACAAAAGGTTACTCTAATAAAGTCAAAGTTGTTAAGGGTGTGTGTTACCCTACACCTTAATCCTATAAACTGAGAAGCTAAGATTTCTGGTCTGAAAATGGGTTCCAGGTCAGCCTGGAGCCAAGTGAAATCCTGCCCCCAAGAATGACAGAAGAAAAAGGCAAAGGCCCAGTAAATCAGGAAACATTAAAAGTAACAATAGTCAACATATACAGCTTATTTGGGAATAGTAAAGCTGACCAATAATACATCAATCAAATCTAACACATAACCTGCCCTGATATGGAAGTGAGATTAGCACCTCCAGTACAGGCCCATGTACCTGGCTTTATATAAGTAGACCCTGTTACCTTTTGGGATGGCTTCCAATCTGACCCATGCTGAGTGCCCACTGTGGTCCCTCTTTGTTGTGCTATAGACTTGGTTAGGCTGCTTGGGTCGCTGGATCTGGTGTTTTGATTGGCTGTGTGGCTGGGGTGTGGTTCTCCACTGGCACTGGCAGTTGGGGGAGGGGGTTGGAGGCTGTGGGGAATGCATGGAGTTGTACCGCAGCTGCTCAGCTGTTCCCATTTGTGATCTCCTTCAGCAGCTGCTCAGCGGGTCCCTGCTGTCTTCTGCTACAGGCTTCTTGATTTTGTGAGGAGGCTGGAGTGAGTAGAAAAATCCCTTTACCACGCTTCTGCTCCTGTGGCTCAGGCAGGGTAGGGCCAGGCAGGCACATGGACCTGGCACCACTGATTCTGGCTGATTGCCTGGGCGCTTGAAGCTCTAGATGTCTCCTGTTTCTCTACTGTGGTTGATAATTCCTTATACACCTTCACTTTTGGTGAAAGAGTGTATTTTGCTGTTTTTCTGCTTACCTACCCCACCCCCAGGCTGCTTTGGCATGGTTACTAAGCTGCCATGGTACCTAGAAGCCCAACTGCTGTTCTTTTTGTTCTTCCAGGTGACTTCTTTTAGTCTGTGAGGCACTTGGTTGAAATTGGATACTGAAATGTTTTTACAAAGAGTGGGCAGGATCTCTAAAGGCCCACCATTATCCATTCCAAGGATGTGCTACCTGGTCTTGGATACTAAAAATAATAATAATAATAATAAGGTGTAATATAGCACAAAGCAACCCCATCACTTATACCAACTGTTTCATCATAGGAGCAATGTTGACTACAACCTTCCATACACCACTTTCCATGAGCCCCCCCAGCTTCCTCATTCTGGGGTGCTGCTGCTGCCACGAGGCCCCTGCGCATGTTCTCCCAGTGGTTTCTGTGGAGCCAGCTGTTCTCGTTAGCTCATACCTAACAGGGAGCAGGGCTGTGCTTTAGCTACCTGTGGCTGCCAGCAGGGTCGGTTCCTTGTTCCAACAGGCTCCAGGCCCTCTTTACAGTGCTTGTCTTCCCTTGGCTGCACCTGGCTGCTGATGCCCCCAGGCTAGATGCATAGTCTTCTCTACCATAGCCCCAGTATACTCTTGCAGGAGAGAAACATATATCATATACTCTAGAGTGATAACCACCTATCCCAGAAACAAGCATAATTTTCCTCCAGCACTATTTGATTTTTTTTTTTTTTTTTTGGCCTACTATAAAGTATTGTTTAGGCTTTAAAGTCTTTCAGTGGGAATAGACTACAGTGGGTTTAAAGGCAAATAGGAAATAAGGAAATAGAAAGTATAGAATTTGACTGAAAAGGAGACAATATTAGCTTGATTTTTTTTTTTTTTTCTGTTTGAACAAGGTCTGAACAAGCTGCCTTTGAATTCCAAGGCTCACATGATCCTCCTGCCTCAGCTTCCTTGGTAGCTGGAATCATAGATCCACACCACCATTCCTGGATCTGATTCTGCTGATTTTAAAATAAAAATGTCTTATCACTTTGAAAATAAGGAGCTGGGAATAGTCAGTGGTTCAAATTCCAGTAGAAAAGATACAGGAAAACCAGATATGGTACCGCATGCCTGCTTTCTCAGCATCCAGGAGGCTGAGGCAGGAGGACTGAGATCTCTCAACATCTTGGGCTATCTCTGAAAAATACGAGGGAGAAGAGAAGGAGGGGGAAATGAGGTGAGGGAAAGAGCAAGGGAAGGAAGAGAAGGAGGTGGAGGGGAAGCTGAGGCAAGGCTCGCCAGGGTGACATAGTGAAACCCTGTCTCAGAAAAAGAAATGAACAAGGCAGGAGAAGGTGAGATCAAGTACACAGAATGTGGATATAAGACATTTCTATAAACTTCATATTTTGAATATAAGTGAACCAGCAACATATGTGGGGCAGCAGTGGAAGGTAAGCTGGAAAAATGCAAGCCAGGCAAACTGATGGGTCTTGCACATTTAGAAGGAAGACATCTTGATGTGATCACCAGCATTTGATACAAGGCAGCATACAGGAGAAACTTGGCAAACACCAAGAATTTGTAAACAGGCAGATACACTGCATGTAAGATTGCTTATTAAGATGACCTAAATTGGGCTGGAGAGATGGCTTAGAGGTTAAGCGCTTGCCTGTGAAGCCTAAGGATCCCAGTTCGAGGCTCAGTTCCCCAAGTCCCACGTTAGCCAGATGCACAAGGGGGCGCACGCGTCTGGAGTTCGTTTGCAGTGGCTGGAAGCCCTGGCGCGCCCATTCTCTCTCTCTCCCTCTATCTGTCTTTCTCTCTGTGTCTGTCGCTCTCAAATAAGTAAATAAAAAAAAAAAATATTCATATAGCCGGGCGTGGTGGCTCACGCCTTCAATCCCAGCACTCAGGAGGCAGAGGTAGGAGGATCACCGTGAGTTCAAGGCCACCCTGAGACTCCATAGTGAATTCCAGGTCAGCCTGGGCTAGAGTGAGACCCTACCTCGAAAAAACAAAACAAAACAAAAATAAATAAATAAATAAATAATAAAATACACATTTATATTTATTTATTTAAGAGAGAGTATGTGTATGGCGTTTGCCAGGGCCTCTTACTACTGCAAAGGAACTCCAAATATATGAGTCAGTTTGTGTGTCTGGCTTTATGTGGATTCTGAGGTATTGAACTGGGACTGGCAGACTTTGCAAGCAAGTGCCTTTAACCACTGAGCTATATCCCTAGCCCTGTAAATTACTTTTAATGTTTGCAATCCACCTTTCACACAGTATTCTTTTTTCCAAACTTAGCTAAGATTGGCGTAAGAATTTTATTCTGAGAAATTAAATTCTATACTGATTCTATATTTTTTTTAATTTTTTTTTTTTTTTTTTGAGAGCGACAGACACAGAGAGAAAGACAGATAGAGGGAGAGAGAGAGAATGGGCGCGCCAGGGCTTCCAACCTCTGCAAACGAACTCCAGACACGTGCGCCCCCTTGTGCATCTGGCTAACGTGGGACCTGGGGAACCGAGCCTCGAACCGGGGTCCTTAGGCTTCACAGGCAAGCGCTTAACCACTAAGCCATCTCTCCAGCCCTGATTCTATATTTTTATAGCAAAATTACCCCAGTCAATTAAGCAGTGAATGTCTAAATCAATAGTATAGCAGGAAGAAGAGAATATTTTCTTACAAAGACATTTTTCCCTTAAAGGGCTTTCATATGAAATATGATGAGCCTCACCTGTTGTGTTTCAGTTCCAGTTCAATGTTAGCCTGGCAACAGGCCTTAATTTTGAAAAATTGGAATTGAAATAGACTTTTACTTAACCATTCACATGCTTGGGAAGTAAGATGCCAAGCGACCTTATAATGCTGTCCTTCCAGATCAATGCAGCCCTCTAACATATGAATCACCAACTTGGCTGAATTAGGAAGCAGGAGGCCATTGACCTGAGGCAGAATCCATACTGTGGACTCCTCGGAAGGAATACCAACCCAACAGTACACCACAGAGTGGAAGCTGAACTTCCAAGCATAGCCAACAGCTGTGCCTCAGCCAACCAGAAGCAGCCAGGCTTCACCCAATCTCAGGCTGCTAACCGATCAGACCATGTTCAAATAAGGCAGAAGGTGGAGCTGTGACCAAGTTATTTCTGTACTTCCCATTTCCATCTATAAATAATGCCTGCTGTTGAAGAGGAGAATTGGCTAAATCTTTTCTGGTTCTGAGTTCTTTCCAATTCATGAAGTGTTCTTTGCTTGAATTTCCCAGCTAAATTTAAAATGTCAAATGTTTTTCTCTTAACAAATCCTAAGTCAAGAGAAGTAATAGTGGCCTTGGCAGATAGCTCTATCAGTATAGTGCTTGCTTCAAAAGAATGAAGATTTGAGTTCCATTCCTAGAACCAGTGTAAAAAATGCTAGATGTGGTGGCATGTGCTTATCATCCCAGCACCAGGGAGGTGGAGACAGGTGGATCCCTGGGGCTCATTGGCCAACCAGACTAGCCCAGTTGGAGAGCTTTAGGCCACTGAGAGACTCTGTCTCAAAAAAAAAAAAAAAAAAGTGGCAAGGAGTATATGGCATTCCTGAGGAATGATGGTAGAGATTGATCTCTGGCCTCCATAAACACACTTGCACACAAATACATTAAAAAATAAAGTAAATAAAGTATCTTCTTAAACTGATTTAGAGTGAGTTATAGAAAACAACATAAACTCAAGAAAATAACATCAAGTTGAATTGAAAGAAAATAATCGAAAAGAATATACATTTGGGCTGGAGAGATGACTTAATAGTTAAAGGTACTTGCTTACAAAGCCTGATGACCCAGGTTCAATTCCTCAGTACACATGTAAAGCCAGATGCACAAAGTGGCACATGCATCTGGAGTTCATTTGCAGTGGCTAGAAGCCATATCATAGCCGTAATTCATTCTCTTTTTCCCTTTCTCTCTTATATAGATAAGTATTAAAAAGAGAGAGAGGGAGAGAGCCAGGTGTGGTGGTGCACACCTTTAATATCAGCACTCGGAGGCAGAGGTAGGCGGATCACCATGAGTTCGAGGCCACCCTGAGACTACATAGTGAATTCCAGGTCAGCCTGACCTAGAGTGAATCCCTATCATGAAAAAAAAAAAGAGAGAAATAATACAGACAATAGTGACAATTTATTCAAAAACTGTAAGGTGACTCAATGCTGAGACTTCCCTCCTCAGTCAAACCCCTCTGGAAACACTTCCACAGACATACCGGAAGATGTAACTCCTAGGTGATGCCAAATCCAACCAACTTGACAATGAACCAGGACAACATGGAACATGGAACACTGAATTCATGAATTTACTTAGATAACTTTATTTATTTATTAGAGAGAGTGAATATGGGCATGCCATGGCCTGCCACTGAAAAAAACAAACTCCAGACACATGCACCACTTCATGCATCTGGCTCTACATGGTTACTGAGGATTTGAACCTGGGCCATCAACCTTTGCAAGCAAATGCTTTTAACTGCTGAGTCATCTCTCCAGCCCCATACATTCATAATTTTTTTTGAGTCTTTGAGTTAGGATCTTGTTTTGGCCCAGGCTGATCTGGAATTCACTATGTAGTCTCATGCTGGCCTCAAAATCACAGCAATCCTCCTACCTCTGCCTCCTGAGTGCTGGGATTAAAGGCATGTACCACTATGCCCAGCAAACTCATAAGTTTTAAGATTAATATTTGGCTATTTAAAATGTAGACTATGGGCTAGAGAGATGGCTCAGTAGTTAAGAGTGCTTCCTACACAAGCATGAGGACTCATAGGGGCCGGAGACTAGAGTTCAAATCTCCAGACCCCATGTAAAGCCGCTGGGCATGGCCACACAAACCCTAGTCCCTCAGTGGAACAGAGACCCAAGAATCCAAGAGCCCTGAGGCAGTAAAAGGAGACGCCAGCTGAAAATAGGACCAGGTAGAAGACCGAGGTAGCCGAACACCAGATGCTCCACTCCAGCCACTACAGGTGAGCTATGGGGCACCACAAGGGCACATCCACATGCATACTTTTCACACCCACACAACCGCCACCACCACCAAACAGACCATATTACATGTGTGCACACATGCATGCACACACACGCAGAAAAATGTAGAATGTAGATATGCCCAAAATATCATGGAAATAATGGAAAGACAGGCAAGTTGGAACATTTTTTTATTTAACAGAAATTAAAATCAAACAGCCATTAAACAATAAAAAGATGTTTAATAAAAAACAAGATGTTCATGATTAAAGAAACATTAGAGGGGATGGAATGATGGCTCAATGGTTAAAGGCTTGCTTGCAAACAGTGCTGGCCCAGGGCCAGTTCTCCAGCCACCCACTTAAAACTGGATGGTGTTCATTTGCAGCAACAAAAGATCCTGGTACACACACATTCTCTCTCTGTCTCTCTGTCTCTTTGTCTCTGTCTCTCTCTGTCTCGCTCTCTCTCTCACACGCACACACACACACACACACACACACATACAGAGAGAGAGAGATAAATAATATATATATATTTTAAAAGAAGTATTAAAGGGCTGGAGAGATGGCTGAGCAGTTAAGTGCTTGCTTGTGAAGCCTAAGGACCCCGGTTCAAGGCTCAATTCCCCAGGAGCCACGTTAGCCAGCTGCACAAGGGGGCGCACGCTTCTAGAGTTCATTTGCAGTGGCTGGAAGCCCTGGTGCACCCACTCTCCTCTCTCTCTCTCTCTCTGCCTCTTTCTCCCTCTGTCTGTCGCTATCAAATAAATAAATAAAAATAAACAACAACAAAAAATAATCCGTTAAAAAGAAGTATTGCCGGGCGTGGTGGCACACGCCTTTAATCCCAGCACTCGGGAGGCAGAGGTAGAAGGATTGCCGTGAGTTCAAGGCCACCCTGAGATGACAGCCTGAGCAAGACCCTACCTCAAAAAAAAAAAAAAGAGAGAAAATTAATTTCAAGTATTATTTTAACTCTACAAATTTAAATTATTGGTCAGGTCAAATAACTTACTTGGAATTCAACTTCACTTCTAATTTTGAAATCAAGCTAAATTTCCAAGCAGATTACATTAAAACTCAATCCAATAACAGTGTGTGGGATAACTGTGCTTAGTCACTGAGGTAAGTCAATCTAAACATCACTAAGAGGAAATGAAGGCATGTTGGGCTATATATGTGGCACAAATGACTGAGTCAATGTGTATTTCCACACTGGCTTATTCATAGTACATCAATGTCACAAGACTATTATCAGAGATTTAATAACCTAAGCAGCTACTTTAATTTTTTTTTTTTTTTCGTAACATGGCTCCACTCCAGCCCAGACTGACTTGGAATTCATTCTGTAGCTCTAGGCTGGCCTGAACTCATGAGGAACCTCCTACCTCAGCCTCCCCAGTGCTAGGATTAAAATGTCAGGCACCACCATACCTGGCTGCCTTTTAACTTTTTTAACTCCCTTAAAAGTAGGATGGAGAGCTGGAGAGATGGCTTAGTGGTTAAGCTGAGAGGCAGGAGAGAGGCAAGTCACAGGGGCCAACAGGACAGGTGAAGCAGGACGTGACAAATATGTAAGTCTGAGAACAAAATTCCCAAATTGATGGAATCTATGGACTGGAGAGATGGGCTTAAATGCATGAGCCACCACACCCGGTCACTTTAATATATTTCAGTTGGCTAGGTAAGTGTATTAGCTCCAATAATTTTTTAAAGTAATGTCAGCAAAGCATTCAACTTATTTTCATTTGTAATTCATAAAAAGGGATCAGTGTGCATTAATCTACTTATAATATTCTTACATCAAATTTATTATTTATTGAAGTTATATCCTTTTCTTAATACTTTTTTTTTTTTTTTTTTGGTTTTTCGAGGTAGGGTCTCACTCTGGTCCAGGCTGACCTGACATGCTCAAACTTACGCCAAAATGGAAATGTTACTTACGGGGCTAAACAACCAGATACTGAAAACTAACCCATGGTTTAATTAAATAAGCCTGTCATTTTTAGCAAATTGTTTTGATCCAAAAATTTAAAAATAAGAACTTGGGCTGGAGAGATGGCTTAGCGGTTAAGCACTTGCCTGTGAAGCCTAAGGACCCCGGTTCAAGGCTTGGTTCCCCAGGTCCCACGTTAGCCAGATGCACAAGGGGGTGCACATGTCTGGAGTTTGTTTGCAGGGGCTGGAAGCCCTGGCGTGCCCATTCTCTTCCTCTCCCTCTATCTGTCTTTCTCTCTGTGTCTGTCGCTCTCAAATAAATAAATTAATTAAAAATAAATAAATAAATAAAAATAAGAACTTATGTACTACTATAATTTGGATCTTATAATGTCCTCCAAAGGCATATGTGTTGAAAGTTTGTTCCCAAGATTATGACACCATTGTTAGATTATATAATTTAAAATATATATTTTGACTTATTTGCAACCAGAGAGAGATAGAGAAAAGAGAAGAGAGAGAATGGGCATGCCAGAGCTCCTAGCCACTGCAAATGAACTCTAAATGCATGCACCACTTTGTGCATCTGGCTTTACATGGGAACTGGGGAATTGAACCCCAGTTTTTAGGCTTTGCAGGCAAGTGTCTTAATCACTGAGCCATCTCTCCAGGCCCTCCTAAGTTACAGAATTATTTTGTAGCAAGCCCAACAGACTGGCCAATTTCTGTCTGGTTGATTGTCTTGTGAGCAGTCCTATCCTTCCTTCAGCTCTTACATTCTTTCTGCCACCTCTTCTGCAATGGACCCTGAGCCTTGGAAAGTGTGATAGGGATGTTTCAGTGCTGGACATTTTTCTGTCATTTCCTCTCAGTACTATGGTATCTTTTGGGTCATCCCAATGGTCACTGCCATCTGAAAAGAGAAGCTTCTCTAACCAAAAGTGAGAGTAGCATTAATATATGGGTATTAACATTAAGTAAAGTGCTTACAGGGCAGTTTTGGTGAGCCTAGTATATGAATTTAGCCAGACAAGAGCAGGCATTATACTCCTAATGCTCATGACCCCACCATAGGCTTTTGATTAGGTTTTCAGTACCAGGCATGTATTTTCTCCCATAGAGTGGGCCTCCAGTCCAATTAGAAAGCAGTTGCTTTCCCCTGTAACAGACATGCCACTATGTTTGGTCATTTGGCCTGGCTGGCCAAACTTGAGGCTTGCAGTGCCCACTGTTTTCATCATTGATGGCTTTTGTCTCCTATGAGGCTGCATGCATTGCAGCATTTTCCAGCTTTCTGTCAGCTGGTCTACTGGGAGAAGGTTTTCAGCTCATCCCCAGTTTGATTTCTCGGCGACCTTGCAGCCCAGGCATGTGGAGTCTTCAGCAATACGATCTTATTCATTCTTGGTGGGAAACCAAGAGCCTTGGCAATACAGGTTACAATTTTTTTTTTTAAAGGTGGAACCTCATAGAGGGAAGTCAAGACTTCAGAAGCGTGTCCTTGTGGGGCATATCCAAACCACAGGTCCTTTCTCTTTTTCTTTCTGCTTCTTAGACACAATGAGATGAACAGGCCCACACACTCCCACCATAATCTAGTGTGCTACCACAGGCCCAAAGCAACAGGGCCTAGCACACAGAAGCTGAGAGTCAAACCTTTCCTGCTTATAAGTTGATTATATCAGGTATTTTGTCATAGAAACAGAAAATTAACACCTATATACACTCAGGTGCTGAGAATGCAATATTGTGTCAATTTTCTGTATCAAAGAACACTGGTGAAAGAGATTTGAGTGGTTTTTCTTAATTAGATTTACACTGTAGTTTTCTTAGTGTGTGTGTGTGTGTGTGTGTGTGTGTGTGTGTGTGTGTGTTTCCTTCTGCTAAGTTACAATGTGAAGGTCAAAAACCTCAGGGGATGAAGCATAAAACAAAAGGAGCTTCCAAACAACAGAGCTTCCAAAGGAAATACCTGCTAATATTTGCAATTGCACAAAAGGACAAACACTGAAGTATGTTCATCCTCACAGTATATCATGACTTTCAAACCACTAAGTAGGTTAGAGGGTGAGCTGCTGTTGATGAAACAGTGTGTTACAGTCAGGTTCACATTGCCGGCAGAAATCACCCAACCAAGAGCAGCTTTTGGGGAATAAAAGTGTTCATTTTGGCTCAAGAGGAAGCTCCATGATGGCAGGGGGAAACGATGGTATGAGTAGAGGGTGGACATAACCCCTTGGCCAACATACAGTGGGCAACAGGAACAGGAGAGTGTGCCAAACACTGGCATGGGGAAACTGGCTATAACACCCAAAAACCCGCCCCAAAAAATACACTCCCTCTGGGATGTGTTAATTCCCAAATCTCCATCAGCTGGGAACCTAGCATTCAGAACACCCAAGTTTATGGGGGACACCTGAATCAAACCACCACAGTGACATTTCCCAAGCAGCATGAAGTTATTCTTTGCAGTCTCATAACAGCTTGTCACTCTGTAACTAATGTGGAAATATGGCATTGCAAGGCTTATGAAATATAGATTTTCTTATTGAATCTATGCTTTCAAGTTGAAGTATATATTTTCAACCCAAGAATCAATAATTTATGGAATTAATTTTTCATTATAACTTTCTCACAGCTGCTAAATTAAGAATGTTCTGACTCTAAGCTGGAATGTAAACCAAACAAATTCCTGTGTAGAAATTCTAGAGAGTAGCAAATTGGGGAATTGGGCCATTACAGAGCTGCCATATATATTTTTGTATTCAATTTCAATATATTTGAGACTGAATCATGTAGACATCTTTAAAAGTACACCTCAAACAGCCTTGTCTTAATAACAAATGAATTGTAGTAATGCATACACAATCTGGATGAAGACTTGTTTAGTGGAGTAAGCTGTTAAACATTCATTTCTAGCAAGTACCTCCCAGACAGACTAATTAGCCTGGACCCACAGGACCAGAGCTTGAAATAAATTAATTCAAACCTAAAACTAATAAGGCCAAGAATTATAATAAAAATGAGGTACCCACTGGTAACATGCATGTTACAGCTACTAACATTCAATGAAGTCAAATACATTATCACAAAGACATAAACCAGAAGGCACTTTACATAAAAGGGTGAGTGATACACCATTTGTCATTATTAGTCAGAACTTCATAATGCCAGATACCATTTCCTGGTGCTGGTTTTCATTAGCAAACCAAATAAAAATGCTTGGTCTTGGGCTGGAGAGATGGCTCAGCAGTTGAAGTGCCCACATAAAACCAAATGCACAAAGTGGTGCAGGTGTCTGGAGTTCATTTGCAGCAGCAAGAAGCCCAGGCACACCTATGTTCTCTCTCTCTCTCTCCCTACAAATAAATAAAAATATTTTAAATGTTTGTTCTTATGGACTTCACCTCCTAGTGGGAAGTGAAAAGGTGCAAACAATAAGTAATACATATGTAAGTTACACAACATGTTGCAAGTGACAAGTGTTAAGAATAAAACAAACTACTAAAGAGGATTAGGAGTGGTTTCAATCTTAAGATTGAAGGAAGGTCTGGTGAGCTTATAGAAAAGATGATCCGTGAGGTAGGATCTGGAGAAAGAGCCTTGCAGCTATCTAGAGAGAGCAGCACCTCTAACAGAAAAGTTAATTCAAAAGTCTTGAGATAGGGCTGGATATGGTGGCTCATGCCTTTAATTGCAGCCCTCTGGAGGCTGAGGTTTCTAGCTACTCATAGATTGCCATGAGTTCAAGGCCAGCTTGGGCAACCGTGAGGTTCAGGTCACCTTGAGCTAGCATGAGACTCTGCCTCAAAAAAGAAGAACAGAAGTCCTGAGACAAGAGAATGTCTGGCAGGTATGAGAAGAGGGAAAGGGGCCAGTGTGGGTGGAACAGGGCAAGCAACTGTGACACACAGAAGAGGCCAGAGAGGTAATCAAAGATTCGGATCAAATAGGGTTTTGCATGTCACCAGAAAAACTTTGGCTTTGATTCTGAGAGCCATTAGAGGGTTTTAAGCAAAGGAAAGGCATGATATGACTGCTGTTTTAACTGGATCACTCTGTATTTATTTATTCAAATATTTTTATTATTTGTGGGAAGACTGTGTGTGTGAATGTATGGGCACACCAGAGCCTCATGCTGCTGCAAACTCCAAACACACATGCCACTTTGTGCCTCTGGTCTTTGGTGGGTACTGGGGAATTGAATCCAGACCCACTGGCTTTGAAAACAAGCAAGCACCATTAACCATGATGATATCTTCCCAGTCCTGTTTTTCTAATATTAAAAAAGAATTTTAGGCATAAATGTAAAGACCTGCTAGGAGACGAATTGCAGCATTCCAAGTAAGAGTTGGAGGTTCACAACATGGAGGAGATTATTGGATATATTTTGAATGCATAGAGAACAATAATTCCAGATAGATGAAGTTAAGGTTAGTGAGAGTCAAGATATTAAAATGTAACACCAGGAAAATTAAGACAGATAGGGAAGGCTATGGGTGGTACAGGATTGGAGGTTGTAAGTTCACTTTTGTACATGAGACATCTGAAATAGCCATTAGTGGAAATTAAATAGGCAGTTGGCTATACCAGTTTAGTATTTATGGGGAAAGGCTAGGGTCAGAAATGACAATTTGTGACTTATGAGCATATGGGTGATATGTAATCCTATGAAATGATGAAATCACTAAAGATATAAGTATAGCTAGAGAATAAAAGAAGTCTAAGGAATGAGCTTAGGACACTTTAAGATTAAGAGGTTGGGGTCCAGGGAGATGACTCAGAGGTTAAAGGCACTTGCTTACAAACCCTGCCAACCCAGGCTCAATTCCCCAGCCACCCACATAAAGCTGGGTGGGCATTCATTTTCAATAGCAAAAGAGCTTGGTACACACATATGCACACATGCAAATAAATAAAACATTTCTTTTAAAAGAAAAGATTAAGAAGTTGGTGCTAGAGATCTGGGACACACTTTAAATTTTTTAAAATTTATTTACAAGCAGAGACATACAGAGAGAGAGAGTGTGGGGGTACTGTAGGGCCTCTAGCCACTGCAAATGAACTCTAGATGCACACACTACTTTGTGCCTCTGGTTTACATGGGTACTGGGGAATCAAACCCAGGTCATAAGGCTTTGCAGGCAAGCACCTTAACTGTTGAGCCATCTCTCCAGCCCTAGAACATATTTCTAGTCTGAGCATTTAGGAGGCTGAGGCAAGAGAATCACTTGAGCGTTGAGTTTGAGGCAGATTGAGCTATATGGCAAGATCCTGTCTCAAAAAAGTGGGAGATGGCTAGAGAGATGGCTTAGAGGTTAAGGCACTTGCCTGTGAAACCTAAGGACTCATGTTCGACACTCCAGATCCCACATAAGCCAGACACACAAAGGTGAGGCAAGCACAAGGTCGCATATACTCACTAGGTGGCACAAGCATCTGGAGTTTGGTTTCAGTGGCTGAAGCCTTGGCACGCCAATTTTCTTTCTCTCTCTAAAGAAAAAAAATTGAGTGGAGAAGGCTGCATTCAGAGATGGCTTAGTAGTTAAAGGTTCTTGGTTGCTAGCCTGCCAAGCCAAGTTCAATCTTCCTTGGTACCCATGTGGTGTACACAAGACAGCGTACTCCCAAGTACCTAGGGCAATGGGAGGTGGGCCCAAGATGCTCACAGCAGCCAGCAACAGCAAAACAGAGCCTGTCTCAAAAGAAGGTGCAAGGCTCCTGCTGCCACTGACTGGCAGCAAGACTGATTTTGAATACGAATGAAAGCGCTCTAAGGGTTTAACTACAAAATACTTTCTTTGTAATACTTGTGAAATGGCTATAAGAGTGTCATACTGTGTGAAGTTTGTGATTGTTGACCCTCTCTAGCCCCCCAGCCCGCTTCTGTAGATGACCTGTGTGTGCGCGCATATGCGCCTCCTCTCAGTCTTACTTGTACACTTTTTCTCTGATCCAAGAGAAGGAAAACTTACCGATAATTCTTTAAGTAGTGTAATTTATTCATTTACAGCATGTCAGGATAAATTAAAAGAACATTTGTCTGAAAATGCTGCCAGGAGCCTATTGTGTAAATGTAGATATTTTGTAAAATAATCTCAAAGTTGTAAATTGACACATGTTTGATCAGATTGTGTCAGGTTTAACTTGTTTTCTGTTTCCCTTCCCCTCCCCCCCTTTTTTTTTTTAATTTGAAAAGCAATAATTAGTTCCTTGAGTGCTCCATTCTGTGATACATGAGGATCGTATGCGCAAGAAATCTTAGGTTGGGCGTTGGGGCGGGCAGCAGCTTTGTTTCTTTCTGATAATCATCTTGTCAGTTAAGGTTTTCATTTCTTTTTTTTTTTAATTTTTTTTTTTGTTCATTTTTTTTTATTTATGTATTTGAGAGCGACAGACACAGGGAGAAAGACAGATAGAGGGAGAGAGGTAGAATGGGCGCTCCAGGGCTTCCAGCCACTGCAAATGAACTCCAGATGCGTACGCCCCCTTGTGCATCTGGCTAACGTGGGACCTGGGGAACCGAGCCTCGAACTGGGGTCCTTAGGCTTCACAGGCAAGCGCTTAACCGCTAAGCCATCTCTCCAGCCCAAGGTGTTCATTTCTTGATTAATAAACCCTTTGATACTTTTAGCCAGAAAAAAAAAAGAAGGTGCAAGGAAAGAAGCACCCCAAGACCATCCTCTGACACACATATTACCCACATATAAACACACACACACACACATAACTGCATACATACACACACAAATAAATAAAATTTAGAAATAAAGATTAAACCACATTCCTAGTGCAGGCAAGCCTGTAATCCCATCTACTTGGGAGGCTGAGGCAGGAGAAGCCCAAATTCAAGGACTGCCTAGACTTACAGTGTGGGTACAAGGCCAGCCTGGCCAATTTAGTAACTCTCTCTCAGAATTAAAAGTATACTAGGGGCTGGAGAGATGGTTTAGTGGTTAAAGCTTTTGCCTGCAAAGTCCACGGACCCATGTTCAATTCCCCGGTATCCACATAAAGCCAGATACACAAGGTGGCACATATGTCTGGAGTTTATTTGCAGTGGCTTGAGGCTCTGGTATGCCCATCCCTTCTCTGTCCTTCTGTCTCTCTCTCTCAAATAAATAAATGAATAAAATTAAATTAAATTTAAAAAAAAAAAAACCCTAGACTGGAGAGATGGCTCAGCAGTTAAAAGTGCTTATTTGCAATGCCTAATGTCCTAGGCTTGATTTCCTATTACCCATGTAAAGACAGATACACCAAGCGCCGCATGCATCTGAAATTCATTTCCAGAGGCAAGCGGCCCTGTGTGCCCATCCTCCCTCTTTCTGTACTTGCAAATTAGTAATAAAGAAAGATTAAAGGTAAGATTAAAAGTAAAAGGAGTGGTAGGGATAGTGGAGTCCTTGCATAGCATGTCTGAGGCCCAAGATTCAATCCTTAGTACTGCAAATGTATATATAAAGAAAATAAGGATTAAAAGGTTGGGTTCTAGCCAGGTGTGGTGGCGCACGCCTTTAATCCCAGCACTCGGGAGGCAGAGGTAGGAGGATCGCCATGAGTTCAAGGCCACCCTGAGACTACATAGTGAATTCCAGGTCAGCCTGGGCTAGAGTGAGACCGTACCTCGAAAAACAAAAATAAATAAAGGTTGGGTTCTTAGGAAGAATCATGCTGAAAGGTGACGAATAATATTAGAGAAGACCATTAGAGCATGGTATGGAGAAGCCAGTTGAAGAAAGTATTTCTGGAGGACGAAACAGTCAACTGTAACAAATGTTGCTGATTAGCCAAGTAAAATTAGTATTGACAATTGTCTGCTAGATTTAGCAATGACCTTGATGAGTAATTTCTATGGCTTGGTGGAAATGAAAAAGCCTGATTAGAGTAAATGTAGGAATGAGTAAAGAGGCATTAGAAACAAGCCATAAGCTACCCCTTTGAGTTTTGCTGAAAAGGGAAGCAGATCAACGGGACATCAATGGAGCAGAAAGTTGGGGTCAATAGACTTTTAAGGTAGGAGAAATAACAGATTAAGTTCTACTAAGAATGATCCAGGGCTGGAGAAATAGTTTAGCCATTAAGGCACTTGCCTGTGGAGCCTAAGGACCCAGGTTTGATTCTCCAGGTCCCAGGTAAGCCAGATGCATAAGGTGGCATGGGCGTCTGGAGTTCATTTGCAGTGGCTAGAGGCCCTGGCATGCCCGTTCTCTCCTCCCCCCTCTCTTTTTCTCTCCTTCTCTCTGTCTCTAACAAATAAACTTAATTTTTTTTTTTTTTTTTTTTAAAGAATGAGGGCTGGAGAGATTGCTTAGTGGTTAAGGCACTTGCCTACAAAGCCAAAGAACCTAGGTTTGATTCTCCAAGACCCACGTAAGTCAGATGTGGCACATGCATCTAGTTCGTTTGCAGTGGCTGGAGGCCCTAGCACACCCATTCTCTATCTGCCTCTCTCTGCTTCTTTCTCTCCCTATCAACTTAATAAATAAAAAATAAAATAAAAATTTAAAAAAAAGAATGATCCAGTAGACAGGAGAAAATTGGTGATGTTTTCAAAATGGGAAACTTTTGAAGCAATTTTCTCCGGTAAGAAAGAAGATATGAGGTGTAATGTCCACCTGGAGGGCAAGCCTTTACACAGGTCAACTGTGGGAGAAGAGAGAGACAAATCATTGAATGTCTGAGGAGATGGCTCAGCAGGTAAGAGTGCTGGTCACTTAAACATAAGAGCCTCAGACCTCCTGAATTCCATTCTCCAGCACCCATGTAAAAAAAAAAAAAAAATCTGAGTATACCCATGCATGTCTGTAATCCCAATTATAGGAGAGGTAGGCACACTAGGGCCTCTTGCCACTGCAAATGAACTCCAGATTCACGCACCACTTTGTGCATCTGGCATCATGTGGGCACCAGGGAATCAAACCTAGACCATAAGGAGACAGAGACCAGAGAATTGCTTGGGTGTACTGACCAAAATCAGTGGCTCTGGGCTGCTCTGGAGAGATGGCTTAGCGGTTAAGCGCTTGCCTGTGAAGCCTAAGGACCCCGGTTCGAGGCTCGGTTCCCCAGGTCCCACGTTAGCCAGATGCACAAGGGGGCGCACACGTCTGGAGTTCGTTTGCAGAGGCTGGAAGCCCTGGCGCGCCCATTCTCTCTCTCTCCCTCTATCTGTCTTTCTCTGTGTCTGTCGCTCTCAAATAAGTAAATAGAAAAAAATTAAAAAAAAATGTTAAAAGAAAATCAGCAGCTCTGAGTTAACAGAGAGACCGCCTCAAGGAAATAAGCAGATGAGTGATAGAGGACACCCAACACTCTCCTCTGTGCACACACACATGCATACAGCACACACATCGCATCACACTACATGTGCTGTATACTCACACGTGTAAAAAGAATCACTGAGTACCGATGGTGTTGGGTGGATGGATGTGCTGGTGGTCATCTGTGAAAGTTTGCTTCCGGATCATTTCACACATCTCATTTAAATCCTGTTTAATATTCAGATGCTATTATAATTAAATCATATTTATGATCTACTTACTAAGAATAAATATTTCGATTCTGTTGGAAGTAAGGATAGGGAAGATGTGCTAGAGATTTTTTTTGTTCAGTTCTGAATATTGAACCTAGGACTTTGTACATGCCAGTTAAGCACTCTACCACTGATCTGTTTCGCTAGCCCAGTGCTGAAAGCGTGAAGAAAGTCATCTTACCTATTAGAGCTGCTGTAACAAAATACCTTAGACAAAGTCATTTATAGATGAATAGGAATTTGTTACTTATAACTTTGGAGGCAGGGAAGTTCAAGACCAAGGAGCCAGAAATTCATTGTTTGGTGAGGTCCTGTTCCTCACAGATGGTACCTTTGAGTTGTGACTTCATATAGCAAAAGGCACAAGTATTATTCTTTGAGTCTCTTTTTATGTTTTAAACTTTTTTTAGTTTCTTGAGGTGGGGTCTCACTCTAGGCCAGACTGACCTGGAATCCACTACGTAGTCTCAGAGTGGCCTTGAACTCACAGTGATCCTCCTACCTCTGCCTCCCAAGTGCTGGGATTAAAGATACGCACCACGGTGCCCAGCTCTTGAGTCTCTTTTATAAGAGCATTAATCCCATTTGGAAAGATGGAGCCCTCATGAATTAATCATCTCCTATGGGCCCCACTTCTTTTTTTTTACATTTTTTTGCTCATTTTTTATTTATTTATTTGAGAGTGACAGAGAGAGAAAGAGGCAGACAGAGAGAGAGAGAGAGAATGGACATGCCAGGGCCTCCAGCCACTGCAAACGAACTCCAGATGCATGCGTCCCCTTGTGCATCTGGCTAACATGGGTCCTGGGGAATGGAGCCTCAAACTGGGGTCCTTAGGCTTTACAGTCAAGCACTTAACCGCTAAGCCATCTGTCCAGCCCCGGCCCCACTTCTTAATACTGTCATATAGAGTTTCAATGAATTTGGGAGGACAAAGATGTTCAGATCACAGCAGGAAGGATGAAACAACTGTCTAGGAATGTGCTAGAAGGTGTGCCAAGATTAAAAACACATTTGAACAAAAATAATTGCAAGTAAACCTACTGAGTGATTATTATGCTCTAGGTGTTGCTCTAAAAAAGCTTACATACTGTTTGGATTCAGAGACTAAGTTCTAATATACAACTATTTGTTGGTTGACTGAATAAATGGAAAGACAAAAGAAAGGAAGGAAGAAAAGGCAGTCAACCAATGCTATCTCCATTCTTACTTTTCTGTCACTTGTGCTATTCACGTAAACCAAATGGTGTGACCCGGATCTTATAAATGGGCCCATGTGTGGAGGAGGAGCTTGTTGAAGTAAGAGTATGGCCTAGATAGTTGATAAACTTAGGCTTGAATTCTAGCTCTTTTCTCAAAAGCTGTGTTACCTTAGCCAAATAATTTAGTCTCACTAAGCCTCAATTTTCTCATCTTCAAAATTAGAAAAACATACATACCTCACAGAATTTGTGGAGGATAATTATGTATGTAAACCAGCTGGTACAGTGCCTAGCAAAAAGTTTTTCATAAAATTGGCTTTCCTCTCCTTTCTCATTTTAGTGAGCCTCTTCCTCCTTAGAACAGACCTTACTATGCACTCCCAGAACCGGAGCCTCTGTTCTCAATTCAGCTACATCTCTTTTTTTTTTTTTTTTTTTTTTTTTATCTGTTTGATTTAGGGCCAGACACTGAGTTGCTTTAATAAGATATCCCGTTACAGTGTATTATAGCCACCAGCCATTTCCCCCCACCCCCATCTTTATAACTTGGGAAATTTCACTCTCCTATAAAGCCCTGGGGATTTCCTTTTGAAGCGCTTCGGCCAAGCCCCTGAGCTCTAGATCAGCATTTATCTAAGCACGTCTGCAGACGTTCCGTCACAGGGAGAGGCAGCGTGTTGAGCAAACTGTCCTCGACGATCAGGCAGCTCCGTTTCAGAGACTGGCACCCTTCCAGCTCCGGGGGCAAGGTTTCCAGGTAGTTTCCGATGAGCTCCAGGTGTGTGAGGTTCGACAGCTCCCCCACGTGAGGGGACAGGTCCGTCAGGCTGTTTCTCCCCAGAAGCAGGCACTGAAGCTTCTTGCACTGGAACAGCCCATCTGGCAGGACCTCGATGTTGTTGTTGGTCACTGCAAAGTACTGCAAATTACTCAGATACTGGATTTCTTCTGGAAGGAAGGTGAGGTGGTTATAGCTGAGATCCAAATAGTGGAGTTTGGTGCATAGGAAAAGCTGCAAGGGTAGATTCTCAATATTATTATGATCCAAAGAGAGCTGCTCTAGGTTTGATAAAGCCCCGATCTGGGCGGGAATATATGCAATGTTATTGTGCCACAACTTTAAGCAGGACAGATTCTGAAGGTGCTGGAAGCTGATGATCTCTTCCACCGTTTTAAGGTTATTCTCCTTTAAATCTAACTCATGCAGGTTGTTCAGGCTGAAAATGGAGTGTGGAATGCGTTCCAGGTCACAGCTGATCAACTCCAGGCTTTTGAGATTGACCATCTTTTTCAAGTTGTTCAGCACCACCAGTTTGCTCCCCTCGTTATCAAGGGAGAGCTTTTGCAGTGAAGGCAGGAGGTCAGTGATGACTTGGGGGATCCGGGACAGGCTGCTCTTCAGGGAGAGGGTCCTCAGGTTCTTTAAGTCTTGAAAACCCTCCAGCTGCGTGGTGCCCAGCTGCTTGGGGAGGACGCAGCCCGACAGGTGGAGTTCCCTGAGGTTCTTCAGGTAGAAGACCCAGCGCAGGATTTTGCCCATTTCGGTAAATTTCAGACGGAGGATTTTTAAGTTCTCCTCCAGAAAGGCCAGCGCGGGGTGGTCTACCACCAGAGACGAGTGGTACACGCGGAGCTCCTTGAGGTTGACCAGCTGGGAGACCGCGGCGGGCAGCTTGACCTTGGGCATGAGCTCCAGGCTCAGCACTTCCATCTCCGTCAACTCGAAGACGTTGTCGGGGAGGCCGCCGAGCATGAACAGATGCAGCTCCATCTTGTCCTGGGGGTTTTTCACAAGCTTCCCTTTCAGCTTCTCCACCATCCACTCGTGGTTGAGGTTGATCTGCTTCAGCTTGTTCTCGCTGACCTCCGACAGGAAGATGGAGAAGCGTTTGGAGTAGAGGGGGTCGTACTGATCAGCTAGATGCAGGATGAAGGCAAAGTCATTCTTGACGTCCGGGATGTCGCTGTAGTTGCTCTTCTCCCTGAGTGCCTCGAAGGAATATTGCTTCAGGGAACTCCTCAGCATCCACCACAAGCTGTAAGAGGAGGTGAGACCATAAAGTATAACCAGAATGACATAGAATGAAGCCAGGACCTTAAAGATTTCGGCCAAGGAGTAGACACACTGGTAGCGCTTATATCCCGTAAATGCCTGCACATCTATCGAGCAGTCAATTTCAAGAGTGATGTAGCTTAAAAAATACGGGACATAAGTGATAATGAGGACGAACAGGATGACTTTGACTATTATCTGCTTCAGATACACCCGATAAATAATGTCCTTCTGCTCCACGTGCAGGCGGAATCTCTTCACTTTCTCAAAGATGGCTTTGGCCTGTTCGCCCTCCTTCTTGTCCAGGACACTAGAAGTTGGGCTTTCTATGCCAGCTGACTCCAAGCCCGGCTGTGGGTAAGGGAGTGACTGCTTGCTGGCATCGATCTCGGCTGAACACCCTGAGGTTGAAAGCAGCGTCTTGGATTTGGAGTGCTTCAGGGGCCGCACGGACTGCTCGGCCACGGTTTCGGACAGGGCGCGCGTGGTCCACGGCGAGTCGAAGCACTTGTGCAGGATGGCCACGAAGTGCTCGAGCCGGGAGCTGGTGCTGGGGTAGTGGAGCCAGAAGTTGCTGCAGGCGGCGAAGATGAGGGTGTGCAGGAGCACCAGGTAGGGGAAGAACTTGGCGAACCAGTGGAGCTGCTTCTCGTAACACACGGCGTCGATGTAGGAGTACTGCTGCCGATGGAGATCATTCTGGATGCGCAGCGGGAGCTGCGGCGGCGGCGCCCCGGAGTTGGAGGACACGTTGGCGCCGGCTCTGAGCAGGTCCCAAGGCACGGTGCAGTGATTGTCGAACTCCACCTTGCAAGGAAGACAGCACAGAACCCTGCTCTGTGTGAGCTGGAGAGCTCCGGCCAGCACAGCCAGCAGCAGCATGATGAGGGTGATGTAATACCAGAAGACATCCCACCACGGCTTCAGGCTGGGCGTCCGCCAAGCATTTCAGCTCGGTTAGAGTAATCATGACTTTCCCTTGTACAAGTACAGAAATATTATGGAAAAAAACAAATGAAATAAATCAGCTCCACTTCAGTTAGGAGGTCTACACCTTTTGAAGTTCCTTAGACACACCATCTCTGAGTTTGTCTTCATTCCCATGAATGCTGGTCAACCGGAAACTGTGTAGTTAAGTTTCAATTTGAGGATTTCCTGCGCGCGTCCCGCCCCGGGGCCCGTGCGCCGTGCGCTCCGCGGCCGCTCCGGGGCGCGCTGGCGGGCAGGCGGGCAGGCAGCGGCCCGCGGCCCGCACTTGGGCGGCTGCCGGCGGCCGCGGGCTCAGCTACATCTCTTTATGTCACTTGTGGGATGGGAGGCTGTCTTACACTCTGTCCAGACTGTGCTGTTTAGTCTTAGGTGTCTCGCCCACCCCTCCACTATTACACTGTTCTTCCGTATGAAAGACTTCTTTTTAAGATTTCATTTTTATTTATTTATTTGACAGAGTGAGAGAATGAGTTAGAGGGAAACAGCATGGGCGTGCCAGGGCCTCCAGACGCATGTGCCACCTTGTGCATCTGGCTTACATGGTCCTTGGGGAATCAAACCCAGGTCATTTTGCTTTGCAGGCAAGCGCCTTAACCGCTAAGCCATTCCTCCAGCCAGATGTGAAAGACTTCTAAGAAAGGTCTTTTGGCAAACCAAACCTCTTCTGCCCACACCAGTGCTAAGGAAATGTGTGGCTGGAACAGCGTCTTCACTCTTCTCATCTGCCCTGTCCCCGTCTTAATACACTGCTCAATAGCAGCAGCAAATAATGCACCTTATTTTAACATTGGTGTAATATTTAATATTATGAGAATGATTATATCATGGAAAAAATGTAATCCATATTAAAAGTATATATCAGAGCTGGGCGTGGTGGTGCACGCCTTTAATCCCAGCACTAGGGAGGCAGAGGTAGGATCACAGTGAGTTCAAAGCCACCCTGAGACTACATAGTGAATTCCAGGTCAGCCTGAAAACCAAAAAAAAAAAAAAAAAAAAAGGAAAAGTATATGCCAAGGGCTGGGGAGGTGGCTCCCAGGTTAAAGGCATTTGTTTCTGCAAAGCCTAATGGCCAGGTTCAATTCCCCAGTACCACGTAAAGCCAGTGCACAAAGTGGCACATGCATCTAGAATTCGTTTGCAGTGGCTAGATGCCCTGGTGTGTTCACTCTCCCTTCCCCTTCCTTCCCTCCCTTTCTCTTTCTCTCTCTCTGCCTGCCTCTTTCTTTGTCAAATAAGTAAGTAAATTTTAAAAAGTATTTTTTTAAAAAAATTTTTGTTGTTACTTTTATTTATTTATTTGAGAGTGACAGCGGGCGTGGTGGCGCACGCCTTTAATCCCAGCACTTGGGAGGCAGAGGTAGGAGGATCACCCTGAGTTCGAGGCCACCCTGAGACTCCATAGTGAATTCCAGGTCAGTCTGGGCTAGAGTGAGAACCTACCTCGAAAAACAAAAACAAAAACAAAAAGTATATACCAAACGAGTTTTCTGAAAGTCTGTCCCGCCCCCCAAGACTATATGTTTTTATGAAGCTAGATACATAGTTTTATATACTAACCACTGGGCTGTAAGCATGGTTTTAATAAATTCTTCTTTTTCAATTTTTTCTCTTCTGAGCACCAAGGCTTAGTAACTTCAGTTAGGTCTGAAAACGACAGTCCTAGTAAACACAGTCCCCTATGTTTTACACTTAAAACCATCAACTTTTTTAGTGCGGGTAAAATGGAGGTCACTTTGATTTTATGTTGCCAGTAGTGGCACAACAACTGATTCTAAACTGTTTAGAAACTTGTAAAAAATTAATAGCGGATAGCTGAGTCTAAGTCAACAACAAGAGGAGCAAGACCACCACGGGCTCTGCCCTGGACCACCGGCCCACGCGCCAGCGGGCCCCGGGGGCGGGTCTGCGCCTGCGCACAAGCCGGGCCCAGTGCGGCTGCGCGCGCCGCCTCGGGAGTCCTGTCGGAGCCTCTTTCCGGTCGCAGCTCGTGGAACGTTCTGGAAGTTTGCGCCGCCACGTGGGCTCTGAGGACCTGGTAAGGGCGTGTACTGGCAGATCTGGGGACTGTCTTCGCAGTTTCGTTCTCCTGCCGGTGGATTTTTCCTCAGGCCTGCCCAGACGGGAATCTTTTCGTCAGGGCTTTGATGGGAGAGACCTCCAAGCCTTCCCGCCCGGGGACCACGGTCCTTCCAAGCCTTGAGACACGCTGGGAATTTGTATTTATTTATTTATTTATTTTTATTTTTATTTTTTTGCTTTTTCGAGGTAGGGTCTCGCTCTAGCCCAGGTTGACCAGGAATTCACTATGTAGTCTCAGGCTGGCCTTGAACTCATAGCGATTCTCCTACCTCTGCCTCCCAAGTGCTTTACTTTTGCCATTATTCTCAGAGTATTTTTTATTGGCCGGGCATGGGATCCCATGGCGTTAATCCCAGCACTCTGGAGGTAAAGGTAGGAGGATCATTGCGAGTTCAAGGCCACCCAAAGACTACATAGTGATTACCAGTCAGCCTCCGTTAGAGCAAGAACCCTACCGTGAAAAATCCAAATATATATATGTGTGTATGGATAAAACTTACTTGAGAGGGCTGGAGAGATGGCTTAGCGGTTAAGCGCTTGCCTGTGAAGCCTAAGGACCCCAGTTCGAGGCTCGGTTCCCCAGGTCCCACGTTAGCCAGATGCACAAGGGGGTGCACGCGTCTGGAGTTCGTTTGCAGAGGCTGGAAGCCCTGGCGCGCCCTTTCTCTCTCTCCCTCTATCTGTCTTTCTCTCTGTGTCTGTCTCTCTCAAATAAATAAATAAATAATTTTTTAAAAAAAATTTACTTGAGAGAGTGAGAGAAAGAAAGAAAGCACATGCACCAGAGTATGAGTGTGCCAGGGTCTCCTGTAACTGCAAATGAACACCAGATGCATGTGTCACTTTGTACAGCTGGCTTTTTGTGGGTACTGGGGAATCGAACCCAGGCCATCAGGCTTTGCAAGCAAGCAAGCGCCTGTAACTGCTGAAACATTTACAGCAATGTAAAGAATAGAAGAAACCATGAAGATGCCGTGAATCAGAGGCACTCTTGACAGCCAGGGGCTGAGCAGGGAAAGTGATTTACTGGAAATTGTAATGCACTTAAATTTAAGAATACTCTGGAGTATGAGAAAAACAAAACCAGAACAACAGAAGCCTACTATCAGAAGCCCTTAGAACTAACCAGAAGAGGTCATTAGGTCTAAGTTCATTTTTAGATGGCTAGGTAGAGGTTAGGTGGTTTGCTTAAGTTACAACTGCTCCAGCCCTGGTTTCCTGATGGATACTAATCCTCAACAGCATACTCTGGGACTCCAGTCACCCAGTTCCTTTCCCTTCACTTATCAGTGCACCTTTGGTTAACTTAATCTAAATTGTTTAAAAACCTGTATGTAAGGGTGTGAAGAGCATGTTTGCTGATAGACACACTACATGTGTACCAGTAGATACTCCATATTTAACCACAACCTTTGAATATATGTAGTCGTGTGGGTGTCTTATCAAGCAACTGTCATTAGCTAGATGAAAATACACTCCAGGCCTTTATCCAACCAACTCATTTGCTTGTTGTGTATCAAGAGCTGTATTAGGTAAACCAGAAAGTGTGTCTGCTCTTATGAAGCTAGCTAGTTTGTCATTCATTTCATTCATGCACTAAATGAGGAAATTATAGAGCAGATGGTTTCAACCCAGCAGGAAGAACATTCTAATTATTAGAGTTGCTCAAAAGTAGAATGGAACTGCCTTGGGAGATATTAACTAACTATCATTGAAAGTGACTTTCATTTGGGTTAATTGGTCTATAAATTTTGCTTTGAGTTGCTTTTGTATTAAGTAACATGCATGATATAATTTTGGTTGACATTAAGTTTTATAATATAGTAGATGAAATGAAATATACCTATAAACAATCATGTTGGGCAAAAATATGCTAATTGCTCAACAGAAGCATAAGGCAGATTCTGAGTAAGAATTCTCATTTAGTTTGAGGGGTTCAGTGAGAGTTTTCTTGGAGGAGATATGACTTTAATGAGCGCTAATGAAAAAGTGGCATTTTTAAGGTAAACATGTTAGAACACAGATTTACATAGAAGTTAAGTTGAGAATTCAGAGTATTCCAACATAGCCTATACCCAGCTTTATTTTTTAATTAGCATCTTATGCTTAGTTTCTTTTATTATTAACATATCAGTATGTTATATCTGTTAGAACTAATGAACCAATTTTGCTACATTATTACTAAAGGCTACTCAGTTTACTCAGCTGTCCTTAGTGTTTAGCTATGTCATTTTTCCTGTTCCAGGATCACAACCAAGATACTACATTACATGTAGTTAGAATATAGCCTTAGGTAGTTTAGTAGTGATAATTGTACATCAGCTTTATGTTGATGACTTTTGACAGCTTTAACAAGTACTATTCAGATCATTTGTTAGGGTGCCCTTCTATTGAATTTTTTTTTTTTTTTTTTGAGGCAGGGTCTCACTCTAGCTCAGGCTGACCTGGAATTCACTATGTACTCTCAGGGTAGACTTTAACTCATGGCTATCCTCCTACCTCCGTCTCTTGGGTGCTGGGATTAAAGGTGTGTACCACCACACCTGCTCCTGAAATTTGTTTTTTCTTAAAATCAGGCAGGTGTGGTGGTTTATTGAGAGAAAGACTATATTACATCAAAGGTACAAAGGTACACACTAACAGCATGATTTATGGCTATCTCAAGATACATTGCATGCATTTCTGTTGAGCATATATTTAGGAATGCATTTGCTAGGTTACAGGTTGAAGGTATCGCCAACTTTACTAGGTAGAAGATAATGCCTGTCAAGAGCTGTGAAAAGTCAAGACCTTCACAGTTCTTGCAAACTTAACAGGATAGCCTATTACTGTTTCATAGATGCTAGGAGACTTTATAAGATACTTGGGTCAGAAACATCAGGAACTACAAATTAATGGCAACAGAAGTAGCTATAGTTTCACAGTTCTGTTGGTTTCCCTGGCCGCTAGATCTCACCGGTAGGTAGATGTGGGATAGCACACATGGGTGTCAGCAGATCCCTGCACATACATTTGGTGGCACTAACAGAAAGGAATAATGAATTGTAGTGAGTCCCTGCTTTCCTCAGTGTTGTTTGATATCAGTGAAGCATGGTCTAGATAAAGAGCTGTTAGGGTTTTATCATCTTGCCACACACAGCAAAAACATGCCAGGACACTTGGGGGTCTTTGATGATTATGATATTATTATGAAGATTATCTCTTCAGAAACCAGAATATCCTCCAAAACGATTCTATCAATTTTATTCTGATGGCCCCCGTGGAAGAGGCCCTGCTACTTCATATCATCATCAGTTCATTTGTCTTTAATCTTCATTTTTGCCAATATGATGCAAACATTTTCAACAAGTATTCTATGAGAGAAGCTCACAGAGCATGATCTGATTGGCTATTTTCTCAACTATTCCAAGTATGGGAGAAGCATACGACCATTCCATATATATAGGCAAGAAGCACAGTCATTCTTTTCCCTGAGTGTCTTATGGAAGGATTGACCACATGTAGTTTATGAACCAAATCTGACCTCTGCCTTTGGCCTTTGAGCCAAAAAAAAAAAAAAAAAAAAAAAACAGCAGCAAAAGGCAGACAGATCATAAATGGAAATAAAGTGCTTTTGGTTCTTGAATTTTCCAGGAAGTGGCAAAAGTACTCATTTGTACTGGATCTCAATTACTAACACATGTTGACATTTCTTATTTTAACTTTGTATTGAAAACTTCAATAAATATAAAAACCATAATCCTAATCCCATTCTACTACTGTCCTCCTCCCAAATCTCTCCTCTACTGAATACCTTCTTCTTTCTAACTAGTCTTTTTTCTGTTTTGAAATCAACATTTTTTTCTTTCATTCTTTCTTCCACCTCTTCCACAGTGGTCCTTGAGCCTTGGAAGGTGCAATAGAGATGTTTCACTTAGTGCTGAACATTGCTTCTCGGCACTTTGGTGAGCTTTGAGTCACCCCAGTGGTCATCACTATCTGGAAAGAGAAGCTTCTCTAACAAGAAGTGAGAGTAGCATTAATATGTGGACATAAACATTGTAGAGGGCAGTTTGGTGGACATAATGCATCCATTTAGCCAGACAGTAGTAGTTCTTCTACTTGGGCTTATGACCTCCCTAGCCATAAGCTTTTGATTAAGTTTTCAGTATTCCTTCCCATGGAGCAGGCCACAATTCCAATAGTGGTTTTCCCAGTAACATGTTGGACTTACTGAGGTAACCACTGCATTATGGTATAAAAATAGATTTTTAAAAAATTCATTCATCAAAAAGAAGGTACAAGGGCTAGAGAGATTGTCCAGTGGTTAAGACACTTGCCTGCAAAGCCTAATGACCCAAGTTCGATTCTTCAGTACCCACGTAAAGCCAGATGCACAAAGTGGAACATACATCTGTAGTTCATTTGCAGCAGCTAGAGGCCCTAGCATGCCAGTCCTCTCCCTGTTCCTCCCTCTCTGTCCTTGCAAATAAATAAATAAAATTTTAAAAAAGAAGACAAGAGAGAGAAGAAACATATAATGTAAGGGACAAATAGAAAACAGTGTTATAGCAAACCCAGTGTTTCAGAAATTAAATGTAAGACTAGATTCTATAAAAGAAAAGATTGCTCTAAGATAGGGAGAAAAAAATGGGCTTACAATAGAAACTTTTTTTTTTTTTTTTTTTTTTGTCTTTTGAGACAAGGTCTCATGTAGCCCAGGGTGGTCTCAAGTCCCTGTCAAGGATGACCATGAGCTCCTAATCCTCTTGCCTCTACCTCCAAAATTCTGGGATTACAGAAGTATGCCACTATATCAGCCTATTTTCTGATTATTGAATATTTGCATATATATAATGAGAAATCTTGCAATTGGGACCAAAGTCTAAATACAGAATTTATTTATGAATTATTTTATACACAAATAACCCTAAGATGATTTTGTTAAATTGTTTTTAGTACAGGCTGTGGAGCTGTCTCAGTGGATATGTGCACTTGCTGTGCAGCATGAGGACGTAAGGTCAAATCCTCAACACACACATAAAAAGCTGAGTATGGCGTGGTGGTGCTTGCCCTTAATCCCAGCACTGGGGAGGCAGAGGTAGGAGGATCGCCTTGAGTTCAAGGCCACCCTGACACCACATAGTGAATTCCAGTTCAGACTGGACTAGAGTAAAACCCTACCTCAAAAAACAAAACAAAAGAGCCCCGCTGGGTATGGCCACACATGCCTGTAACTCCCATCCCACTCCTGAGGGTATCAGAGACAGGAGAATTTTCTAGGGTTTGCTGGTCAGCTGGTCTGACAAAAAGCAAGGTAGCTACAAGCTCCATGAGAGTTCCATCTCAAAAAAACGACACAGAAGAGTGATAAAGGAGGACACAGTGTTCTACTCTGGCCTTTGCACATGGCATGCTCAGCTGCACACATGGGCATACACTAAATAGCCACACACACAAAATAAAAAGATAGGGACTAGGGAGATGGTTCAGTGGGTAAGCCTGAGCAGCTTGGAGTACTTAAATTCAAATCCCAGACTCTCATTTTAAAAAGCCAGAAGCTGTGGCAGGCTTCTGTGTGCCTGTGGCAAGGAGGGAGGTGGAGACTGGAGAATTTCATGAAGCTTGTGTATAGAGTGGTGGAAAGTAATAAGAGATCCTGCCTCAAACAAAGTGGAAGGTGAAGACCAACCCACAAGTTGTCCACTGGCACTTTGCATGCACATAAATCCCAAATTAATTAAAAAATATATATAGCCAGGCATGGTGGCACATGCCTCTAATCCCAGCACTTGGGAGGTAAGGGTAGGAGGATCACCTTGAATTCGAGGCCACCCTAAGACTATATAGTGAATTCCAGGTCAGTCTGGGCTAGAGTGAGATCCTGCCTTGAAAAAAAGAAAACAAAATAAATAATAAAATTTTTTTAGTACACTCGTGTCTTGACTGACTCATTATATGTCAGGTATGAAATTTTCTATTTATGGTATTATATTGGCATTCAAACATTAGGTTTGAGAGATTGGGAAGATGGTTCCGTGGGTAAAATACTTGCTGAGCAAGTGTGGGGATCTGGTGTCAGACACCCAGCACCATGTAAAAGCTGGGTGTGATGGCCCGTGGCAGATGTATCTAATTGGAGCACTGGGAAGGTGGAGACAGGAAATCCCTAGGGATGGCAGGCTAACTAGTGTAGCTGAGTTGGCGAACTCTGAGTTCACTGTGAGACCCAGTTTCAAAAAACAAAAAACATAAGAAGGGGCTAGGGAAATGGCTCAGCCAGTAAAGTGCTGTAAGCAGGAGGACCCAACTTCAGACCCCCAGCACCCCCATAAATGCTAGACAGGTATGATGGCCACCTATAATCCCAGTGCTCAGAAAGCAGAGTTGGGATCCGCAGAGCAAGCCAAATAGATAAGCTCTGGGGCCAAGTGATAGACCATACCTCAATACGTAAGGTGGTGAAAGACTGAGGAAGACATCTGATGTCCATCTCAGACCTGTACATGCATGAGCACTCACACACATATGAGCATGCATATACTCACACACCAAAACCCCAAGTTGGAGAGCAACTGAGGAAGATAACCAATGTTGACTTCTGGCCTCTACCATCTTCCCTCTTCCCACCTTCATCACTAGGTTTTGTTGAAAGCTCTGTGTAGCCTCTTGGTTCTGCACAACAACTTCTTTTTCTCCTTTTTGATACTAGGGATTTTAATTGTAGGGCTTTATGCATGTGCCCTACCTCTGAGATTTCTAACCCCCTAAGCTATAATTTACAAACAGAAAATGTCTTCAGGGAAAAATGATGTCATATGTTGGGTTGATCTCCCTGTTGTAGTTACTGTCGTGTTGCTGAGACAAAACACCTGACCAAAAGCAGCTGATGGAAAAAGGTTTATTTTGGCTTACAGTCTCAAGGGAAAGCATCATGGCGGGGAAAACATGGCACAAGCATGAAGCTGTAACATGTCTGGGTGGAAATTGTCTGAGTGAGCTAGATAATACTGGTGAGCTAGGCAAACACACCTCAAGGTCCTCCAAGCACTACTGTACTTGGAAACACCAAGGATAAGTGTAGAGAGAGGAGGATTGGTTGTAAGTTTTTATATAAATCCATTAGACCTCTGTAGACTCCCTTCTCCATCCAGAGCATCCAAGAAAACCGATCCCAAAATGCTTCTGTGGAAGAAGCATTTTTTTTTCTGGAGCAGTTGAGCTAGAAACATGTATTTCAGGATACAGGCACATTGGAGATAAGTTGCTAAAAGTACTTAAATGAAATGAAAATATGAAACTATTGCATCCTCAGAATCCTTGTTCTTTATCTCTTCCTGAGAGTTTGTAATCTTTTACACAGGAGATTGGAAAATTCTTCTTCAGAGATCTCAGTAGACCACAGGAAAGACCTCTGCTTATAACTTGGGGAGATACTCTGCAGTGGCCAAATGGCTGACTAAGCTGCAAAGGCCACCCAGTGATGCAGCCCAGCCAAGAAATGAAACTCCAGTCACCCTTTAAGTGGCGTGGCATTAGGACCAAGTAGGTTCATGGCTTGAAGCCATGCTAGCCTTGTCTAAAAAGCCCTTTCTTCATATCTGTAAGTTATCCACATTAATTTTCTACTGATTTTCTCACTCTGTGAGATGCCTTCCCTCATATCCTACATGAAATAATATCCTTGAGCATTCATTCTGCATGTACCCCCAATTTATTTTCTGTATGACATGTGCATGTAAATGTGGTGTCTTCCTCTAGGTGGGCTCCACCTTCCAAATGTTCCAAGGTGAGGACTAAGTAGGAAACTTAATCACAAACACCTGAGGCTTTGGGAGCATGACAGTCAGTCATCACATTCTGCCCCTGGTGCCCATGGACTTGGTAGTTTAGAGGCAGTTTATGTGAGAGGGTGGCTGTGTTCTCCAGTGTTCTGAGAATTTGAGTAGGGTGAAATGGACTGAGTAGAAGAAATGGACTGGTATGAGCAGATAGATATGAATAGAAAGAAATGAAAACTTCAGAGAGGAAACTAGCCTGCTTCAGCTGCAGTTGTTTGAGAGATTACCAGCATTGAGATGGGACCAGCTGTTCTACATTGAGACAGCAGAAAGAATGCTGACTGTTGAAAGTAGGAGGCCTGGATACTGAAGGAGTGTCCTACTCTTCAAAATTGGCTTTATTCCTGCCCCCCACCCCCCACTGGGTTAGCAAGTTTGTGGTACCCCACCTGGTACTATAAAATATCACAAATGGAGGAAAGAGGGTCATTGGATTTACAATATGGTTTGTTTTTTTGGAGATGGCCCCTAGGTGATGTGAGGCAGGGTTATTGCAGTCCCTGTGTGGAGGCTGAATGGATCCATGAGAGGAACCATGTGTTGAGGTGGAGACCCCAGGTTTATTTATTTTTTTTAAGTGCCAGGGCTATAGAATTACCACCAAAAAGAGGTGCTGGTTCAGGATGGAGATTTCCCTGGGCTGTAGACATCCACACTAGAGGGGTGGAATTGGAATTCTAGGGACTTTATCACTGGTTGCAGACATTGGACTCAGAACTAGATGATCTGATGTTTTCCCTGTTTGTTTTTAGATCTTGCATTGGTTTACTCTTTCCTTGCAATGCCATATTCTGCAGTATGAATGATTACTCTGTGCAATGATGTGTTTTAGGTTTTACAGGCTCACAGTGAAGAGCCCTTGGACTATGGAAATACTTGAATAGTGTTGGAATTGATAAAAATTATGAGGGCTTTTAAAGTTGGACTGAATGCATTGCGTTTTACATTTTACATGGTCATAGTTAGGGTGGCTAAGGTGGAATATGGTGATTTGAATTAGATGCCCACCATAAACTATGTTCTGAATGCTAGGTCCCCAGCTAGTAGCAATTCGGGAGGCAGAGCTCTGTGGGAGGAGGAGGTGTGTCAGTGGGGCAGACTTTGAGGTTTATTAACCCCAGTTTGCCAGTGATAGTTAGCACACTGTATAGCTGCTATTTTCCGTCTGCTGAGGCAGAGGTAATGTCTAGTCTCTGCTCATGCCATGTTTTCCCCTGCCATCATGGAGTTTCCACTAAAGACTATAAGCCAAAATAAAAACTTTCCTCCCATCAGCTGTTTTTGGCCAGGTGCTTTATCTCTCAGCAATGAGAAGGTAACTACAACACCCTGTCTCAAAAAAACTCATACAAGAAAGAAAGAAGAAGAATTAGGGATGCAAGGTTGTTTAAATATTCCTTACAATGGCATTTAGAAGATCCTTAGAATGCATCATTTCTCTCTGTCTCTCTCTTTCATATACATACTCATAAAACATTTCTGTGTTCTTTTTGTTCTTATTTTTCTTAGATTGTGGCACCATTAGAAGCTGGCTGATTCAAAGATATACAAATGGCTGAAAATGGTGAAAAAGAGAGAATAAAATGGACAACCACCATTATTATTAGCTCATCTCTTAAGGTAGAGGGGTATTTGGACCATTTATCTTTAATTAAAAGAGCAATTTAAAAAATGTACTTTATTAATTACTTACATTGGTTGTGGGGAAAAGGAAATAAAATGCTAAGTGTATCTTAAAGCTAAATTCTAAACCTTTTGCATCCATACTCAATGTTCTATTTCCCTAAATCTTTGAAACTTTTTCTAGTCTCTCCTCTTTTTTCCCTCTCTTTCCCTTTCCCTCTCTCCCTCTGCACTCCTTTTCTTGTATAATCTTCCCTTTTAAAATGTGCTTTTCTGCATACCAGGGGCACTAAGAAGTTATGTTTTCTGTAGTTTCTCTTGCTGTTGATTTCTACAGTTTAGTTAAAATAGGAATCAACAGCAAGAGAAACTACAGAAAATATACAAACACATGGAGATCAAACAATAAAATTTTAAAAATATTTTATGAGAGCAAGAGAGAATTAGCACACAAAGGCCTCTAGCCACTGCATTTGAACTCCAGACATATGTGCCACCTTGTGTGCATGTGTGACCTTGTGCACATGCATCACCTTGTGCATCTGGCTTACCTGGGTTCTAGGGAGTCAAACCTGGATCCTTAGGCTTCACAAGCACGTGCCTTAACTGCTAAGCTGTCTCTCTAGTTCCCAACAATAAACTTTTGAGTGATCTGTGGATCACAGAAAAAATCATGGGGCAATTTAAAATTTTCCAGAATCAACTAAAAATGAAAACATAATTTTTCAGCACCCCTGGTATGTTATTTCAGTTTTCTTCTGTGTATTAAGACTTGATTTATGTCTTAAATATAATCTGTTTTGGAAAAGATTCGTTGGCTACTGAGCCAAAAATAATGTCCATTTGACTTGTAGTTTTGTTTAGCTCTATATGTTTATTGATTACTTTTGTGTCTAATTTATTGGTGAGAGTGGGCTATTGAACTCATCACTATTATTGTGTTGGAGTCTCTGTCCTTTTATGTCCATTAATGTTTGTTTAATGAAGTTGGGCATGACATCTTGGCTTATATGTTTATAATTGTTACATCCTCCTGATGGGTTCTTTCCTTTATAAACATAGATTGACCTTTGTCTCTTCTGACTAACTTTGGTTTGAAGTCTGCTTGGTTGGCTATAGGACAGCTACTTCTGTTACCCTTCAGGCTCCATTTTCTTGGAATAGTTTTCCCCATTCCACTTTTAGGTTGTGTTTGTCTTTGCTGCCTTTGTGCACTTATTGAAGACAGCAAGCAGTTTGGGCATTGTTTTCTAAATTCAGCCAATTTATGACTTTTAATTAGAGGATTGAGACTGTTAACATCCAGACCTATTATTAAAAGATACATACTGATTCTTTCCATTTTGGTATTTTTGTAATGATTATTTCTTAATGCCTGTTTGCTTTTCTATTCTTCTAGTGAGATTTATTCTCTCTCTTATTCTCATGATTACACTTATCTTCCTTTCCATGCATAAAATTCCCTTAAATATATTTTGCTGGCTTATTAGCCATGAATTCCTATAGTTTGTGTTTATCATAGGTCTTCTCCTTATATTTTTTTACAAAGTTAAAAAAAAATTCAGCAGTGCTAAATATTGAAACTAGGGCCTTGCACATGCCAAGCAAGCATTCTACCTCTAGGATATTTCTAGGCCCTCTTCTTAGACATTGAAGGATAACTATGCTGGATATAGTAATCTAAAATGGCAGTTACTGTCTTTAATGGCTTCATGTATGTCATTCTGTGCCCTCCTGGCTTTTACCTTTGCCTCATGTGTGACTTGGTTCTTCTCTCTTGCACTGTGCTCTCTGTTCTGTTTACTTGGTATTTTAACTATAATATTATATGGAGGAGTGTCTTTTCTGGCCATGTATCTTTAGGGTCCTTAAAGTATCCTGTGTATGGAGCAAGAGAGAATGGGTATGTCAGATCTCCGACTACTGCAAAAGAATTCCAGGTGCATCTTTGTGCATCTGGATTTATGTAGGTACTGAGGAATTGAATCCAGGCCACAAACTTTGTAAGCAAGTGCCTTTAACTGCTGAGCCATCTTCCCGCCACCCCCTGCCTTGTGTCTTTGATATTTCTTGTTGTTTTTTTTTGCACGTGCGCGCGCGCGTGTGTGTGTGTGTGTGTGTATGTTAGAATTTGTACATTTTGGGGCTGAGTTGCTAGCTGGAAGTTTTAATCTCTCATGTTCTTTCATTGAAATATGTGTAAGGTTCATTATATAAGCCTAGGTCAGAGCACAGGGAAGTGCAGTTTCTCATAACTGGGCTGGGATTATAACTCAGTAGATAAACTCCCACACTGGTCAGAGTACCAGACCTAATACCCAGCACCACTCCAAAGAAAACTAACTATAGCTGGGTGTGGTGGTGTAGGCCTTTAATCCCAGCACTTAGGAGGCTGAGGTAGGAGGACTGCCCTGAATCTGAGATCTCCCTGAGTCTACAGAGTGAATTCCAGGTCAGCCTGGAGCAAAGCAATACCCTATCTCAAAAAAACAAAAAACTAATTGTAGTAACTACAACCTAGACACGCCAGCTATGGAAATGCTGTGATAATAAACTAAAAACAATGACCACGGGCTGGAGAGATGGCTTAGTGGTTAAGGCGCTTGCCTGTGAAACCTAAGGACCCAGGTTCGATTCTTCAGGTCCCTTGTGGGGCAGATGCACATGGTGGCATATGCGTCTGGGGTTTGTTTGCACTGGCTAGAGGCCCTGGTGAGCCCATTTTCTCTTTTTCTCTCTCCTCCTCTCTCTGCCTGTAATAAGAATAAACCAGATAAAAACAATGACCACTGTTCACTATTTCCATGGTATATTAGTTATCTTTGTCATTGCTGTGACCAAATCCCTGACAAGAAGTAGATTAACATCTCTAAGAAGGGGATCAAGGGACGCCTGAACACACTTCCTGCTGCTGGTGTGGGTGACACGGTGATGGCCACAGTTAAGAAGGAAAAACCAGAGTTAAGAAAGAAGGTCCACGGGCTGGAGAGATGGCTTAGCGGTTAAGGGCTTGCCTGTGATGCCTAAGGGCCCGGTTCAAGGCTCGATTCCCCAGGACCCACGTTAGCCAGATGCACAAGGGGGCGCACGCATCTGGAGTTCGTTTGCAGTGGCTGGAAGCCCTGGCGTGCCCACTCTCCTGTCTTTCCTCTGCCTCTTTCTCTCTGTCTGTCACTCTCAAATAAATAAAAATAAACAAAAAAATTTAAAAAAAAAGAAAGAAGGTCCATCCAGCCATGGTGATTCAACAACGAAAATCATATGGGAGAAAAGATGGAGTATTTCTTTTTTGAAGATAATTCAGGGGTCATTGTAAACAATAAAAGTAATGAAATAACAGGGCCAACTAGTTGCAAAGGAGTGTGCAGACTTGTGGCCCAGGATTGTATCCAATGCAGGCGGCATTGCATGACCCTCCAGTGTATTTGTAACATATACCCATTAAAAAGTATTTGCTCTGAAGAAAAAAAAAAAAAAAAGTAGATTAAGGTGTGTTTATTTTGGCTTCAGCTCCAGGGGTACAGTCTGTCATGGCAGGGAATGCTGATGCTCAGCTAGCGTTCTTCCTATTTAGCCTTGTAGGACTTAAGCCATGGGATGATGCCCATAGTTAGCATGGGTCTTCTCACCCCACTTCACCTGACCTGGAAACTCTATCAAAGACATGCACAGATTGCCAGCTACGTGATTCTTGAGCCAGTCAACTTGAAAGTTGAGATTATCCATTAGGTATCATCAAGGTTTGCAGGTTAGCATTCTTTTTTAATAAACTCTGGATCAGTTATTAAGTACCATTTTCCACTTCTAGTTCCTTTCATGTAAGTAGATTTTCTAGACACTAGTTTTATAATTTTTAATTTATTTAATTTATTTACTTATTTGAGAGAGAGAGAGAGAGGAAAATGGGTGCACCAGGGTCTCCAGACCCTGCAACCAAATTCCAGGTGCATGCGCCCCCATGTACATCTGGCTTATATGGGTTCTGGGAGTCAATCCTGAGTCCTTAGGCTTCACAGGCATCTTAACTGCTAAGCTATGTCTCCAACCCCAAGACACTAGGTTTTTTTTTTTTTTTTTTGGTTTTCTAAGGTAGGATCTCACTCTAGCTCAGGCTGACCTGGAATTCACTATGTATTCTCAGGGTGACCTCGAACTCTGGGTGATCCTCCTACCTCTGCCTCCTGAGTGCTGGGATTAAAGGCGTGCGCCACCACGCTCGGCTCCAAAACACTAGTTTTAAAGCACAGTGATACTGCAAATGCAAAAAGAATTATTATATAGGTTTCATTTGGAATGCTGGCATAAACAAAGTGAAGCAAGCTTTTTTATTTTTTATGTTTTGGTTTTTCAAGGTAGGGTCTCACTCTGGCCCAGGGTGACCTGGAATTCACTATGTAGTGTCAAGGTAGCCTTGAACTCACAACGATCCTCCTACCACTGCCTCCCGAGTGCTGGGATTAAAGGCATGCGCCACCACGTCTGGCAGCTTTTTTAAACTACAGTATTTTTCAGAATCTTGACTATACTCAGGTGCATTATAACTCTCCCTGCTGGGCTGGGAGATGGCTTAATAGAGAAAGCACTTACTATGCATTATAAAATCCTCAAAAGGAGGCAAAATATTGTCCAAAGTTTTCCACTCATGTCTGAGTAAGAACCATCATTTTATAGTTCATGCATAATATGGAACACATTTTGGAAAATCAAGTCAATTTCTGGATTAGTTTGACACAACTACTAAACTTCCTGTTTTTCTCAATTGAGCTCTGCTTTCATCTTCACAGTTTCGTTATTTTATTTTGTGTTGAATGTAATTGGCATAGCATATATGTATCTTCATGAAACATGTATCTGCCTACAGCTATTCCTAACCTTGTTACAAAGTTAACTGACTCATGTACACCTTCCATTCACTAAATAAGAGTCAGATTCTAGGTCTGAATGTCTTTGCATATGTTACTCTATGCTCTTCTCACCTGTTTCTTCTCCTTTGCATGTTACTGTCTGCTTTATATACTACATTTTTTCATTTTAAAGATTTGATTCATATTTTAGGAATTTTCCTGGCTCTTTCATCTATTATAGCTCTTTATAGTTTCTAGTTCTTCACTGAAATTCTGGACCTTGTCTTTCATCTCCTTGAACATAGAAAGCATGGCTATTTTAAGGTAGTATAGATCTCCTCTCTGCTCTTTCTTTTGGTTATTATGGATGGTGGTTCTCTTTCATGTAAACTTACCTCATATGTCTTATTTTTATTATGTCGGAATTTGTATTTAAAGGATGGTAAGGAGGCTGGAGTGTAGCTCCATTGGTAGTATACTCACCTAGCATGCATGAAGCTCTGCATTTCATCCTTAGCACCACATGGACTGGGAGTGTGGCAGTGGTGTAATGGAATAGTGGCACACACCTGTAATTCCAGCACTCAGGAGTTCAAGGTCACCTTCACTATGTAGAAAATTTGAGATGAATTTGGGCTACATGGAATCCTTTATCAAAAAAAAAAGTACAAATAATTTGAGGTCTATAGGAATATGATATTCCTCTAGAGAAGCCCTACTTCTGTAAAAGAATTAAACTAAAAAAAAAATGAATTAAACTAATGTTCCATTTTCCAGGTTAAACAGAGTTTTTTTTTTTTTTTTTGGTTTTATGAGGTAGGGTCTCACTCTAGCTCAGGCTGACCTGGAATTCTCTATGTAGTCTCAGGGTGGCCTTGAACTCACGGCGATCCTCCTACCTCTGCCTCCTGAGTGTTGGGATTAAAGGCGTGCGCCACCACGCCCGGCTTAGTTTTTAATTTCAGATGAGCAGTGCATTTAATGTAAGTCTCAAATACTGCATAGGTTATACTTATATTTCAAAATTACCTTATTGACCCTGAGGATATAGTTCAGTGGTAGAGAACTTATGGAGCATGTGCAGGGCTCTGGATTTGATCCCAACAGTAAACAAAATTACTTTTGTAATTCAAACTTGGCTTGCCATGGTGTATTCGTATTGGCTAAGCTTGTCTGAGCAAGCCCTACTTATGTGTTGAGTGAACGTCTTTTCTGTGCATCTAACAAGGCACTAGCTCTGGAATTGCTGAGAAAACCATCATCCACTTTCTTTGTTCTGTAGCTCTAACTTGATTTAGAAGAACGGACTGAGAAATGTTCCTTTAGGCAGTGCTTCTGCACGGTTCTTTAGTACTAGTGACTCAGTATCACCTTAGAACAATTTCAGGGACTGAAGAGATTTGAAGCTGGGCTACATTCCTGTGAGAGCTGCTCCACTTTTGTCAAAGCTCTGCTCAGCCTCTCTTCTACCTCATCTTGAATTGGCAGGCACCCTTAGGGAAGAACTGGCCTAAATGTTGGGGGTCATATCTTTGAATTTTTGTATAGATCTTGGCCTTACAATTCCTTACTATTCTGCTAGCTCTCTGATGCATTCATACAGATTTTTTTTTTTAATTGTCATTTTTCAAGTTGCCTCCAGCAGGAGATTTGGCCTACATTGTTTAATCTGCCGCTGCTGGAAGCAAAGCAGTTTTAAAACCACAGAAGAAAGAGCTGTAGCTGAGCTCCAGGACAAGATTGAAGTAACAAAATATTCTCCTTAAGAAGGAAAGGAAGCACATTTTAGACTATGTGATTAAAGTATATATATTCTGATTGATAAATAAAAATTAATTTACCTAAGGTATTTTTATCTATATAGTGACTAATAAGCTTGAATTTTAACCAACCAGGAAACACCATTAACCATTTAGATTTTACTATCTTGGTTAATAAGATTTCATTGCTTAGAATAGTAAATGAGATAATTTTTAAAATATTTAAACCAGAAGGTTGTGATGTTCTTTATATTTCCTAGTTTTACTTTAAATTATTTTTTATTAATTACTGACATACTTAGTATGGATACATCATGTGTTAGCACCATCCTTTCCCTCATCCCTGACCCCTTTCTGAAGGGGTCATTGGGATCGCAGGTTATCCCCTTGGAGGTTGTAATTTATGTGTTGTGTGAGCAGCAGTCAGTTGTTGGAGAGGCAATGCCTCTGGGCATGATATCCCAACTTGTGGCTAATTTTTTCTTACTTCTGAGTAGAATTCCATTGTGTAAATTTACCACAGCTTGGTTATCCATTTGTCCAGTGATGGGCACCTGGGTTGATTCCAGTTCTTAGCTATTATGAACTGAGCAGCTATAAACATGGTTGAGCAAATATGTCTGTAGTGAAATGTGGAGTATTGAGAGTAAATGCCCAGTACGGGAATGACTAGGTCTTTTGGTACCTCTATATTCATCCTTTTGAGGAATCTCTATATTGATTTCCAGAGTGGTTGTACAAGCTTACAATTCCACCAACAGTGAATAAGGGTCCATTTCCCCATATCCTCACCAACATTTGTTGTCATTTGATTTAAAAACAATTTTTTTTATTATTTTTATTTATTTGAGAGTGACAGAGAAAGAGGCAGGTAGAGAGAGAGAGAATGGGCGCACCAGGGCTTCCAGCCACTGCAGACGAACTCTAGATGCATGTGCCCCCTTATGCATCTGGCTAACGTGGATCCTGGGGAATTGAGCCTCGAACCGGGGTCCTTAGGCTTCATAGGCAAGCGCTTAACCGCTAATCCATCTCTCTAGCCCTCATTTGATTTTTTTTAATGATTGCCATCCTTACTGGAGTGAGGTGAAATCTCATAGTTGTTTTTATTTGCATTTCCATGATGGCTTGGGATGTTGAACGTTTTCTTAAGTGTGTGGTAGCCATTTGCGTTTTTTCTTCTGAGAATTCCCTATTCAGTTCTCTGACCCAATTTTTGACTGGGCTGTTTTAATTTTTTTAAAACATTTTTTTTAAATTTTTATTTATTTATTTGAGAGCGACAGACACAGAGAGAAAGACAGATGGAGAGAGAGAGAGAATGGGTGCACCAGGGCTTCCAGCCTCTGCAAACGAACTCCAGACACATGCGCCCCCTTGTGCATCTGGCTAACGTGGGACCTGGGGAACCGAGCCTCGAACTAGGGTCCTTAGGCTTCACAGGCAAGCGCCCAACCGCTAAGCCATCTCTCCAGCCCTGTTTTAATTTTTTATTGTGTAGACTTTTGAGTTCCTTAGATTCTAGATATTAGGCCTCTGTCAGAAGTATAGCCGGCAAAAGTTTTCTCCCATTCTATGGGTAATCTGTTGACTGTTTATGATACGTTTGTTAGTGCAAAAGTTTTTTAACTTCATGAGATCCCTTGGTTGAGTGATGGTTTAATTTCCTGGGCTACTGGGGTTTTGTTCAGGAAGTCTTTCCCCACTCCTATATCATGGAGAATTCCTCCAACTTTTTCTTCTAGTAGAAGAGTTTCAGGTTTTATATTGAGGTCTTTAGTCCATTGGACTTGATTTTTGTGTATGGTGAGATGTGTGGGTATAATTTCATTTTTTGCATATGGTTATTAAATTTGTCTAGCACCAGGCTGGAGGGATGGCTAAGCAATTAAGGCGTTTGTCTGCAAAGCCAATGGACCCAGGTTTGATTACCCAGGACCTACATTAGCCAGATGCACAAGGTGGTACATGCATCTAGAGTTTGTTTGCAATGGCTGGAGGCCCTCGTGGGCCCATTCTAAGACACACATTCTCTCTGTGTCAAATAAGTAAATAAATAAAAATTTAAAAAATAGAAAAAACTGTCCAGCACCATTTGTTGAAGTTGCTGTGTTTTTTCCAGTCTACATTATTGGCACCTTTGTCAAAGATCAAGTAGTTGTAGTTACTTGACCTGAAGTCCAGGTCTTCAATTCTGTTGTGTTTGTCTCTATTTCTGTTTTTGTGCTGGTACCATGCTGTTTTTGTTACTATAGCTTTGTAATATAGCTTTAAAATGGGTATGGTGATACCTCCAGAGGTATTTTCTTTTGCTGAGGAAATGTTTGGATATCTGAGACCTGATGCCATTCCATATGAATTTTTAGATCATTGTTTTCTATCTCTCTGAAGAATGATGCTGGAATTTTTATTGGTATTGCATTAAATCTGTATAATGCTTTTGGTGGAATTGCCATTTTCACAATATTAATTCTGCCTATCCAGAAGCATGGCAGGTCTTTCCATCTTCTCAAGTCTTCATTTTCTTTCTTGAGTGCTTTTATGCTTTCATTATATAGGTCTTTCACATCCTTGGTTAGTGTTATTTCAAGGTATTAATTCATTTTTATTGCTATTGAAAATGGGATAGCCTGGCTAATTTCTTTTTCTGTATATTTGTTTTCTGCATATGGAAAGGCTGCTGATTTTTGTGTTTGGATTTTATGTCCTGCCACTTTACTGAAGGAATTAATCACCTCTAGGCTTGTATCACTTACGTATAGGATCTGCAGATAAGGCTCCCTTGACTTCTTCCTTTCCAATTTGTATCCCTTTTATTTCTTTCTCTTGTCTTATTGCTTGGGCTAGGACTTCTAGTACTATGTTAAAGAGCAGCAGTGAGAGTGGCCACCCATCTTGTTCCTGATCGTGATGGAAACTCCTTGAGTCTTTTCCCATGGGGTATTATTTGGGCTTTAGTTGCTTTATATATAGTGTTTATTATGTTGATATCTAAACCATCCATGCCTATTCTCTCCAGCATTTTGATCATGAGGTGATGCTGTATTTTGTCCAAGGCCTTCTCTGTATCTATTGAAATGATCATGTGGTTCTTGTGATTGTTTATGTGTATCCTAGTACCCTAGTATCAAGGGTGGCCTTGATCTCATGGCAATCCTCCTACCTGTGCTTCCCAAGTGCACCATCACTCCTGGCTCTACTTTTTTTTTTTTTTTAATATCTTTATTTATTCTCAAGTAGAAAGAGAAAGGAGAGAGAGAGGAAGAGAGAGAAAGAAAATAGGATAGATAAGATAGAGAAAGGGGAGAGAGAATGGGTACACCAGGGCTTTTTGCTGATGCAAAAAAAAAAAAAAACCTCCAGATGCATGTACTGCTTTGTGCAACAGGCTTTACATGGGTTCTAGGGAATCAAACCCAGGCCATCATTCTTTGCAAGCAAGCACCTTTAACCACTGAGCTATCTGCTCAGCTGGTTTACCTTTAAAACAGCCTATTAAAGTGACTATAATATAAGCAGATGAGCTAGAGCATTGCTTGTCAACCTGTGTGGTATTCTCTGGCTTTGGCTCTGTGGTCTTCTACCAACCATCTAAAAAACAATACCTCACGTCTTCCATAGCTGCACAATAATTCAAGTAAGAATCCATTGCCAAAGTTTCTTGAAAAGAATTTGTATTTTTCTTGGTTATTCTCAGTTTATTTCTTTAGTACTGTTCCTAAATAACATTAACTGTAGTGCATTATATCATTTTTAAACTTACATAGTTTTAGTAGAAATGGTTTTGATTTATTTAAAAGTTTTTTTCTCTAAAAGTTTTGTTTGTTTAATGACCAGATATTTTAGTGTTATAGTTATAAAATAAGCCATTAAGCTTATATTTTATTTTTTGGAGGATAAAAAATATTGTATGCTTGTCTGACATTGGTATTTCTAAATGTTTTTAAAGAATTGTGAAATTGCGACGGCTCTAGAAAATCAAAGCCACAAAGTTCGGTATTCAGACACACTGGAGAGTGGATCCATCGTGTTTTCTCTTTCTGGTACAGTTCTTTGTTGACTGTTTTAGCCAAAAATTTTTATAAGATATGAGAATATAAATTCTAATAAGTTTTGCAATTCAGTAACCATATAACAGCATAAAGGGTCACTGGTTGGAGTAAATGTATTAAATTTTGTTACTGCTGCAAAAGCAGCACATAATGGCCAATTACAGATGTTCCCTTTAAGTTACAGTGGTTAATGCTGAGTCAGTAGAGTCTGGGAAAACTACTTGCTTTGGAATTAAGATGAAAATAGAAAAATCCATTTTCCCAATAATCAATAAATATTACATAATTGGACAAAATTTACATACAGAAACAATAAATGAAACTTTTAAATTGCTTTACATGAGGATTTACTGAAAAGAAAGAAACATTAGAACTTTATGAGGACAAAATAATAGAAGTATACTTGAGGCAAAGTACAGCAATTGGACTGGCCTAAGAGAATGCTGGGGACATGAGGAGGCCATTCCATCTATGTTTGGGAAGTAACAGAAGTGATGAGATACATGGACTTTAAAAGTAAAGTTTTTGTCAAGCTGGGCATGGTGGTACATGAGGGTAGCAAGTTCAAAGGAAGTCTGGGGTACATTGTGAGACCCTGTCTCAAAAAACAGAGAAGCCATACATGGTGGCACACACCTTTAACCCCAGCACAGGGGAGGCAGAGGTAGGAGGATAGTAGTGAATTCGAGGCCACTCTGAGACCACATAATGAATTCCAGGTCACCCTGGGCTAGAGAGAGACCCTACCTCAAAAAAGGAAAAAAGATTTGATAAGGAGGTTTACTACTCAGCAGAGGTTTTAGAAAACAAATGCTTTTACACTGTCCTAGAGATCAGAAGTGGACCAGCCCAAAACTTGCTCTTCCAGGTTGAGTAGAAGTATTCCAGGAGACTGAAGGCCATTCTCTCTCTCCCTGCCCCCCTGTATCTTTCTCTCTCAAATAAATAAAAATATCTTAGCCAGGTGATGCACGCCTTTAATCCCAGCACTTGGGAGGCAGAGGTAGGAAGATCACCATGAGTTTGAGGCCACCCAGAGAATACAGAGTGGATTCTAGGTTAGCCTAGAAAAAAAAAAAGTATTCCAGGAGAAATGAAATGGTTTTTGGTGGCTTTCTTTTATTCAGTCCTTCTGATCAGCTTTATACAGAGTTGCTCTTTCCTTGTTAGGGAAGGAAACTTCCACTCCAAGAGGTTATATAAATTGACCACATTCACTTGGTGATTATATAATCACATGAACACTTTTCATAGATTATGTCTTAACCACATTTTTTGAAGAGCCATTTCTTTAGTTGATTTCTAGCTTTAGAAAATCATGATAGACTTTTCTGAGTTGCTGAACACATCCAGGTGCCTGTTAAGATGGAGGGCCAGGTAGGACATTGACACTCCAGTCCCCTTTCTGGTCACCTGCTCCTGACCATCTCTTCACCTGCCTGTTTACCCGTATCCTTTGGAATACTCTAATAAGCCAGGGAATGAATGTATCTAATTTTTTTTTTTGGGGGGGGTTTTGAGGTGGGGTCTCACTCTGGTCCAGGCTGATCTGGAATTAACTCTGTAGTCTCAGGGTGGCCTTGAACTCACGGCGATCCCCCTACCTCTGCCTCCCAAATGCTGGGATTAAAGGCGTGCGCCACCACGCCCGGCATATCTGAATTTTAACAAGAGACTTTTTTATTTTTTTGAGACAGAGTCTGATTGACCTGGAATTTCCTGTATAGTGCAGGATGACCTTGAATTTACCCTAATTCTCTTGTCTCAGCCTCCCAAAGGTCTGAGGTTACAGGCAAGTACCCCATCTGCCTTGAAAGATTAATGGTTAAAATAAAAATTAATCTTTGCCCTAACACCTTCATGTGGCCAATGCCTTGGTCTAAGAAAAGAAAAAGATGTAAATGAGCAAAACAGCTTTTTCCTTAAATATTTCAAATGAGCCATTCTTATATACAGAACATATCAGGTAACTGCCTAAATCACTTTAGTGTGTAAAAATTGTAAGTTCTGCTTCTTTTGAGTTTGGGACAGTATTTTCTATTGATTTTTTTTTTTTAAACTTTATTTTATTTATTTATTTGCTAGCAGAGAGAGAGAGGAGACAGACAGATAGAGAATGGGTGCACCAGGGTCACTAGCCACTGCAAATGAGCTCCAGACACATGTGCCCCCTTGTGCATCTGGGTTACGTGGGTACTGAGGAATAGAACCTGGTCCTTTGGCTTCACAGGCAAGCGCCTTAACTGGTAAGCCATCTCTCCAGCCCCTCTATTGATTTTAAGTTTGCACATTTTGCTCTGCATTTGCTCCTTTTAATTCCTCCGCCCTCCCCCCCCCCCCCCACCAGGGTAGGGTCTCCTTCTAGCCCAGCTGGACCTGGAACTCACTGTGTAGTCCGAGGCTGGCCTTGAACTCTTAGCATCTTATCTCTGTCTTCTGAGTACTGGGATTAAAGGCATGCACCACCACATCTGGACTCTTTTTGACTTTTATTACATTCCCTTTTCCTAGGAGTTGCATTTTTATTGATGGATGCTAAAGAGTGCATTACGTCAGCTGAAGAAATATTTCTACCTAAAATTGAGAAGTTTATTAGCATTCACAAAAATAGTTTTTTGGTTCTGTCTGCCCCCCTCCATGGGCCTGAAGAACGGAAGCTCATGTTCAGGATTCAGCAGAGGTATGTGTGCAGAATGTTCCCTTACACCGTGCTGTCCCCTTCCATTCTAATTCTTTTAGGCAGGTAAATTTGGTTTTGCTAGAAGATGAATTTTGTAATGTTAACCTGCCATATTGAATAAAACAGGCCAGACAGCTTCTGTAGGAATCAAGGTGACTAGAGTTCATGCTGATTTATGGATTTATTCTGTAAGAGCAAACAGAAGTGAGCACTTGAAGTTGTGCTAACGCCACCTCAGATCCCCCAAGGCGTAAGACAGGGCAAGGAAGAATAAACACGTAACAGAGTACAGCTTAGTCTCTTCACCTATATTTTAAAACTATTTTATTTTGCTGGGCGTAGTGGCACAACGCCTTTAATCCCAGCACTCAGGAGGCAGAGGTAGGTGGATTGCCGCGAGTCCGGGGCAACCCTGAGACTACATAGCAAATTCCAGGTCAGCCTGGGCTAGACCAAGACCCTACCTCAAAACCAAAACAATATTTATTATTATTTATTTATTAGAGACAAAGGGAGGGAGAGAGAGAGAGAATGAGTATGTCAGGGCCTCTAGACACTGCAAACGAACTCCAGACCCATGTGCCACCATGTGCATCTGGCTTACGTGGGATCTGGAGAATCAAACCTGGGTCCTTAAGCTTTGCAGGCGAATGCCTTAACTGCTAAGCCATCTCTCCAGCCCTCTTCACTTATTTAAGGGAACAAGTATCAGTAAGTTGTTTGATGTGTAAGTCCAGAATTTTCTTTTTCAGATTCTTGGGAAGTAACTTACGGATACTTCCAGTACACAACACAGTAAATGCAATTAATCTTATGTGCACTGTAGCCAGGGTAAGTCATCTGGGGAAGATGCATTATCAAATCTACATCAGGGCCAGAAGGGTTACGTTTAAAAAATTAAAAACTTCAGCAGGGCATGCTGGCGCACACCTTTAATCCCAGCACTTGGGAGGCAGAGGTAGGAGGATTGCCATGAGTTCAAGGCCACCCTGAGACCACATAGTGAATTCCAGGTCAGCCTGAGCTAGAGTGAGACCCTACCTCGAAAAACAAAAAGACGACAAAAAAAAAAAAAAAAATTCAAACTGTACACCCTTTGAGGATTGTCAAAAGCCCTACTTCTGTTCAACTCTTTCTAAGCCAAATGTGGTCTCAAGTTCTACATTTACTTCTGGTAGCCACTCATTCATGACTAATTTGTGGCAAAAAAAAAAAAAAAGCACGCTATTTATATATTGTGCTGTTATTTATAGCTTCTATGAAATGCTGGTTATATTGTAGTCATGAACCATGTAGGTAGGTTCCAGTCCACTTTCTTTTCATGCTTGTCTTCTGAAGTGTGCGCAGGCACCCCAGCTCCCCTGGGCAGTATGCTCCTCCTTTTTCTTACATTTGGAGCACATCTCCATCAAAGCCACATTAATGCTGTCCTATTTTGTCGTTGGCTGGGGGAATTACATGTTTGAAATTCTTTAAAAATAGAGATTGGGTATTTTCTTATTACTCTATCTCCTATGTATTTTGAGTACATAGGTACTAAGAAGTATTGGCAGAATTGGTTATTTTTTATGTGACCCTGAAAAAAGAGTTTCTGTAAATGATGCTGCATGTTCATCTTCTTTCAGACTACCTCCAAACCAAACATAGACAGCATCTGTTACAGAATGATCACAACTAAAGCATACATCATCGAGCAAAGTCCTGTTTGGAAAACACTTCAAAAATTAAAGCTGAGTACTGATTCAATTAGCCCAAATTAAAAGTATGGATTATAAGCCAGGTGTGGTGGCATACTTGGGAAGCCAAGGTAGGAGGACTGCTGTGAGTTTGAGGCTGAGTTCCAGATAAGCCTGGACTACAGTGAGATACTACCTTGAAAGCAACAACAGCAGCAGCAAAGTATAGATTAGAAATGTACTTCTGGAAGGGTATAAGCATAAGCCTATTAAATTATAATGTACAAATATATACTTATGGATGATGGGCTGAAGAAATGGTTCAGTGGAAAAAGCACCTGCCACATAAGCATGAGGACTGGAGTTCAAATCCCCAGAACCCATGTGAAGCCAGACACTATGGTGGGCATTTTAATCCCCAACACAACTTTTTTTTTGTTTTAACTGCTGATCAAGAAGCATTTTTATAAAGGATGTTTGTATTAATACGAGTGTAATTAAAAGTGATTTAATATTAAGTTTTCTTGAGTGAGTCCTTTAGTAATGTTTAGAAAATAATTGGTATGGGGCAGAAGGTACAGCTCAGTGCCTGTCTAGCATACACAGGCCCTAGGTCCAATCTCAATACCACATGAAAGAGAGAGAAAGAGAGGAGAGGAACTGGTATACATATAAAATTCAGGCAAAGCTAGACTTGGTGGTACATGCCTTTAATCCCAGCACTTGGGAGGCAGCTATAGGACTGTCATGAGCTCAAGGCCACTCTTGAGACTACAGAGTGAATTCCAGGTCAGCCTGAGCTAGAGTGAGACCCCACCCCAAAACAAACACACAGACAAAAACCCCAAAAAGCAAAACCTCATGCAGTTTCTTAAGTTGGATAGATAGATACATACAGTTATGGATATAGAATTTTTATTTAAGTCTTTGGACCAAAGGAAAAGTCACATATATTCTTTAAATTTTCTACAAGGGCAGCCAATATTCTAAAATTAATTTTTATAGTTACTTTTTCACACTATAATTTCTGGAAACTTTGATGCAGGGTCTTAGATAGCCTAAGCTATCCTTGAGCACACTATTTAGTTGAGGCTGGCCATGAACTACTGATCTTCCCAGTGTTAGGATTATAAGTATGTGCCCAGCACTGATACTTGTTTAAGATCTGGGGCTGGGAAAATGGCTCAGTGGTTAAAGGTGCAGGCTTGCAAAGCCTGTTGGCCCCAGGTCCAATTCCTAAGCAACCCAAAAAGTAGTGCATCTGACATTTGTTTGCAGAGGAAAAAGGTACACACACACATACACACACACACACAAAGTTCTTAAGAAAAGGTTGCTTCTGAGATATGAAAAGGTTGGAAAGCTGAGAAAATTAATCAAATGTCCTGAATTTAAAACTTCTGCACCTTACATGGCTGGGATAGCCAACTTGACAGTACTTTAAAAATGTTAGAAAGCAGGCTAGAGGAATGGCTTAGTGGATATGGCATTTGCCTGCAAACCCAAAGGACCCAGGTTCAATTCCCCAGGACCCATGTTAGCCAGATGCACAAGGGGGCACATGCGTCTGGAGTTTGTTGCAGTGGCTGGAGGCCCTGGCGCGCCCATTCTCTCTCTCCCTCTTTCTCTGTCAAATAAATAAATAAATAAAATATTTTTTAAAAATAACAACCAGAAATGTATCTAAGTTTTTATAACATCACAACTATAAGAATGAATAAAGCATTACAAACTACGCTTTTTATGAAATTATAATGCAAAATTATTTGTGCTAAATTTTCAAAATAGTGTTTTAGGGGCTGGGGAGATGGCTCAGCAGCTAAGGGCACTTGCTATGCAAGTACATAAGGCCTGAGAGCGTGATTCACTCTGAGTTGGATTCCCTGGCATCCACATAAATAGCTTGGCATGGCCACACATGTCTCTAACCCCAGTCCTGTGGAGGACAGACAAAATTGCTGAGGCTTGCTGGTCAACTAGTCTGACTAAAAAATAGGAGTGCCAGGGTCAGTGAGAGACTGTCTCAAGGAAACACTTGGCTGAGTGATAGAAGACACTCTGTCCTTTGGCCTCCACATGCATACGCATAGGTTGCATGCATATGCATACATCATATATACATCACAAGCAAAATATATTATTAGCTTTGTAAAATCAATGAATACTGTTGATTCATGTGTTGTTTCAGAAATTGACAAGTGGGGGGGGAGATGTATTTTTCTAGTAGTAAGTTTTTGCTAAAATTTTTACAGAGCTATTAAGGTGTACTGGAAACTAGTGTTTTATTAATGTTTATTTATGAAATAGAACTTTTACTTTATCACATTTTCTTCAGAGGTAGACTTTGTTTTTATCTCAATGAGTTCTTCTACTCGAGCCAGAACACTTTCAATTAAATCAAATGTGAAAAGCGCTGAGTGCAGGACCTAAAATGCCAAGAAAAAACTAGTATTATTGGGCTGGAGAGGTGGCTTGGCAGTTAAGTGCTTGCCTGTGAAGCCTAAGTACCCTGGTTCGAGGCTCAATTCCCCAGGACCCACGTTAGCCAGATGCACAGGAGGGTGCACACGTCTGGAGTTCATTTGCAGTGGCCAAAGGCCCTGGCACACCATTCTCTCTCTCTGTCTGCCTCTTTCTCGCTCTGTCTGTCGCTCTCAAATAAATAAGCAAACAAAATTAGAAAAAAAAACTATTATTGTCTTTTTAAAAAATACATTTTACTTTTATTTATTTATTTGAGAGAGAGAATGGATACACCAGAGCCTCTAGTCACCACAAACAGACTCCAGATGTATGTGCCACTTTGTGCATCTGGCTTACCTGGGTCCTAGGGAATTGAACCTTTTGCTTTGCAGGCAAGTGCCTTAACCACTATCAGCCCATAAATGTCTTTTTTGAGAAAGATTCTCACGATGTAACCCAGGCTGGCCTTTAATTTGCTATGAAGCACAGGCTAGCCTTCAGCCTGTGCTCTTTCCATGTCAGCCTCAAAGAGAAGTCCATACCCAGCAGAAATCAGTGTTATTAGTGTTGTGTCTAAAACAGACCATAGAAAAGACTTCAGCTGAATTATAGCTTAAGAAAATTCTAGGTCACCTTAAGCTGCATTTCAGGAGGCATGTTAGGGATCTCTTCTCCACCTACAGTTATCGAGCAAAGATCCTTAGACATCGGGACTACTGCAAGAGAAGAAAAAATTATGTAAACAATAGTTCAAACAATCCTGTGATTTTATTTACTTATTTTCTATAGTTCTGAAATGGAGTCTCATGTAGTCTAGACTGACTCTGAACTCACTATTTGGATGAGAATGATTTAAATTCCCAATCTTCCTGCTTCTGCCTCCCAAGCGTTTGAATAACAGGCATGTACCACCATGCCCAGCCTTCTCAGATTTTAATTATACATTTACAAGCTATTTTAGTCATTTATTTTATCATGTATTTGGGTAGATTATTGAATGTTATTAATACCTTGGAATATCTGAATCACATTATAAACAAAATAGTAGAAATCTGCAGCAGGTGAACTAATGGTTCTGTAAATAAATAATATTATGTTAGCGTGTACAGGATGCATGAAACTTTTTCTTTATCTGAGAGAGTGAGAGGGAAATAGGCAGAGAGAGAGAGAGCGAGGGACGGAGGGAGGAAGGGAGAGAATGGGCACGTCAGGGCCTCTAGACTGCAAATGAACTCCAGACACATGACACCTTGTGCATCTGGCTTATGTGGGTACTAAGGAATCAAACCTGGGCCCTCAGGCTTCACAGGCAAGCACTTTCACTGCCAAGCCATTTCTCCAGCCTAGGAAACTTTTTCCTTTAATATATAATTGGAATCCTAGTCATTATATTAAGTAAATCACAGCAATGTCTATAAAAGTACCATCAAAGATATATGAAAAGGGATCAGAAGATTATTATAGCAAAATTGCTGACTTTAAAGAAAGTAATTCTGAATTTCAGCATCTTGCTCATAATTTGTGCAGATTACTCTGGGGTAACATAGGGGCTGGACCCAGCAATACAAAGGGGAGTGCAATGGCACCCAAAGGGAGATGTTTGAAAATACCCATTCAGAATCAGAACTGAAGTGCTTAAAACAATGTTTAATTTGGGTGCAATCTTTTTTTTTAATTTACTTATTTGAAAGTGACAGACAGAAAGAGGCAGAGAGAGAGAGAGAAAGAGAATGGGTGCACCAGGGCCTCCAGCCACTGCAGATGAATTCCAGATGTGTGCACCCCCTTGTGCATCTGGCTAACGTGGGTCCCGGGGAATGGAGCCTCAAACCAGGGTCCTTAGGCTTCACAGGCAAGCGCTTAACCACTAAGTCCTCTCCAGCCCTAGGTGCAATCTTTATTAACACAATTTCACTGTTAGTTGGCTAAGAACCACTTTAGTTGTAAACAAAATGACAGCTGTCATAGTTCCCTCATTTGGCATGAAGGAAGCATGTACTAAAAATGTTCTGAGCCAGGTGTGGTGATGCACACCTTTCATCTAAGCACTTGGGAGGCAGAGGTAGAAGGATCACCATGAGTTCAAGGCCACCCTGAGACTACATAGTGAATTCCAGGTCAGTCTGAGCTAGAGTGAAACCCCACCTCAAAAGAAAAAAAAAAGCTGTGAATATGATACTTATAAAAATGTAATTTTTTTTTATTTTAGAGAGAGAGAGAAAGAGGGAGAGAGAGAACTGGCATGCCAGGGCCTCAGCCACTGAAATTGAACTCCACTTCCACTTGTGCCACTTAGTAGGCATGTGTGACCTTGTATTTGCCTCACTTTTGTGCGTCTGGCTTACAGGGGATCTGGAGAGTTGAACATGGGTCCTTAGGCTTCACAAGCAAGCACCTTAACCGCTAAGCCACCTCTCCAGCCCATAAAATGTAATTTTTATACCTAATTGAGAACAAAATTGCATATTTACTAACCTTGGCTTTTTTCTTGGCTGTTTTTAATTTCTGCTTCATAATGTGCTTTTGACATATTGAGTCCAGTATGAAGTGGCTTTAAAAAATTATTCTTAATCTTTTCAAGCTCTGTCCATAATCCAGTCTGTTCAGAAGAGTTAATGAACAAATCAGTTACTTGGTTCATTGTACCCTGATTACCTTCTATTACTAAACATGTGGAAAAAACAAAATGAATGAAACATTGTCCTTGCTTTTTAAAAGACTACTGTTTAATATTAATACTTTTATCATCACTAGTTATGATCTATAAATACCAACTAAAAGTACCTATCAAGCTGGGTGCGGTGGTGCATGCCTTTAATACCAGCACTTGGGAGACAGAGGTAGGAGGAACACCATGAGTTTGAGGCCACCCTGAGACTATACAGTGAATTCCAGGTCAGATAGGGCTGGAGTGAGACCCTACCTTGGAAAATCAACAACAAAAAGCTCCTATCAAATGATAATATATAGAGAACAGTACTCATTACTGCTCCATTTGAATAGCTCCTGGTTTTGAGATCTATAACTGGAAATTTTTCTCTTCCTCAATAGACTATCTCCATAAGACACTACCTTAAATAGTCCTTCAACCCTGGACTTTTCAAATGATCTCTTTCCTATTGATGGAAACTTTTATAACACAAAGCTAACTTGGACTTTTTGATGACCAATGCAGATGATCAGTTTAGGGTTATTTTGTCAGGTACCTGAAGAGGTTTCATTTCAAGATCATTTTCACCTTTAGTACTAAAGGAGGAAAGTAATGAAGTTGAAATTTTATTTTATTTTTAAAAAGGAAAGATATTAAGACCCACTGGCATTATGAATTTTCTAGTAACTTGTGGTACAGTCACATAATGGAAAACTGCATAGATATTACAGTATTGTTCTTGAAATGTGTGTCGATGAATGGGAGGAAGGTTACAAACTGTGTTTTGTACAGTATGACTTCATTTTTAATTTAAAAGAAAGAAAAAACTGTAAAGTACTAAGCTCGAGCTGAAAAGGACATAGTGTAACATCAACAGTGGTTGTGAGATTTTGATAACTCCTTTTCCTTTAGCCTAGTTGTCTTGCTTTGTAAGTAGTAAAACTGTTTTAGTAGTATAGTGTTAGATTTTCAAAAACTATGTCCTTAACCTTCCACTACTAGAAAGTTTTCTTAGCTTTTCACAGAAAAGAAGCCATACGGAATTACAGCAGGTACTTCTTCAAGCAGTGAGGTACCCAGGTTAACATGGACTCTGATTACATGCACACACTCTATTAACATTTTTCCTTTCTCTACCATTCTCCATCTAGCCTTTATTAAGAATAACTCTTCCTGACACTCAACATTGGACACTGCAAGCCTTAAATTTTGCCAGCCAGACCAAATGAGCCAACAGGTACAATAGTGGCACATCTGTCATGGTGGAAACCAACTACCTCTAATTGGACTGGAGGCCCACTCCATAGGAAGGAATACATCTCTGATACTGAAAACTTAAAACAGGAGTAGTCATAAGCCCTAGGGGTATAAAGTCTGCTGCTGTCTGGCTAAATGTATATACTATGCTTATCAAACTGTCCAGTAAGCACTTCTCTTAATGTTTATGCCCATATATTAATGCTACTCTCACTTTTGGTAGAGAACCTTCTCTTTTCAGATGGCAGTGACCTTGGCATGACTCAGATGACATCATGGTGCTGGAAAGAAGTGACAGAGTGCTCAGCACTGCCATATCTATCACACCTTCCAAGGCTCAGGGTCCACTGTGGAAGAGGTGGCGGAAAGAATGGAAGAGCCAAAGGAAGGGGAGACTCCTTACAACGTACACAAAATGGCCTGAATATCCATGGCCTCACAGTGCCTGACACTACCTACACAAGACCATCATAATAGGAATAAAATACCATGGCATCAAAATAAAAGACTGATTGAGAGGGGGAGGGGATATGATGGAGAGTGAAGTTTCAAAGGGAAAAGTGGGGGGAGGGAGGACATAACCCTGGGATATTGTTTACAATCATAGAAGTTGTTAATAAGAATAAATAAATTAAAACAAAACAAAAAACCTACTTCCTCCCCTTTAACTTTCTTCTTTGCCTTTACTTCTAAGTAAGCTTATAGGTAGAGCCCACCAGAACTTCAGGCTTTCAAGGCTAATTAGATTTGTTTTGCATTATGTATGTGTGTGATGTGCATATATGTTCATATGTGTGTGGACATACATGTGTGAACATAGATCAACAGTGTCTTCCTCCATTGGTCTCTCACTTTTTAAATTTTTGTTTTATTTTTATTTATTAAAATGAAAGAGAAAGAGGCAAATAAAGAGGGAAAGAATGGGCACACTAGAGTCTCTAGCCTCTGAAAACGAACTCCAGACACATGTGGAACTTATGCATCTGGCTTATGTGGGTCCTGAGGCTTTGCAGGCAAGTGCCTTAACACTAAGCCATCTCTTCAGTCTGTCTATTATTATTATTTTATTTTGTTTTTTTTTTCGAGGTGGGGTCTCATTCTATTCCAGGGTGACCTGGAATTCACTATGTAGTCTCAGGGTGGCCTTGAACGCATGGCGATCCTCCTGCCTCTGCCTCCCAAGTGTTGGGATTAATGGCATGTGCCACCACACTGGGCTTCTATCTATTATTTTTTAAGACAGGGTCTCTCACTGATCCCGGAGCTCACTAATTTGGCTATATACACTAGTAGGTCCATAAGCCCTAGGGACCCTCCTGTCTCTGGCTGCCCAATGCTGGGAGTATAGGTACACACCACAGTGCCTGGTTTTTATTTGGTACTGGAGATCCAAACTCAGGTCATGCTTACACAGCAAGCACTTTACTGACTGGGCCCTCTCCTTAGCCTCCCATGTTAGGTTACTGATGATATTCAAATATGAAGTACATACAGACTACATACTCGTCTACACTTAGCTTTCTCCAAAGGAACACGTTCCCATGATTATATACAAAAGTAAAGTCCCTTTTACTCAGGAGGTAGCCATTATCTAAAAATTTAATGTTTAACATTTCTAATATCTGCGCCACTTAAAATATACTTTTTATACTTAAAAGCTCTGATTATGTTATAAGATTATATATACCTTGCTTCAGTTCTTTTTTCTTTTTGAGGCAAGTCCAACAGACTGTCTTTTTTTTTTTTTTTTAATGTGAGAATGAGTGAGAGAGAGAATTGGCATGCCAGGGCCCCCAGCCACTGCAATTGAACTCCAGACCCATGTGCCCCCTTGTGCGTATGTGCGACTTTGCATTCTTGCATCACTGCATATGGCTTATGTGGGACCTGGAGAGTCAAACATGAGTCCTTAGGCTTTGCAGGCAAGTGCCTTAACTGCTAAGCCATCTCTCCAGCCCCAGTTTCCTTTTCATTTTGCCAGTCTCACCTGAACACTGGGAACATAGACTTCAGTCACAATATCCAGCTAAGGGTATGAAGTGTGTGTGTGTGTCTGAGTGCCCCATGTGCATGCACGTGGAGGCTGGAGAATGTCGGGGGTCTTTCTCTTAGCACTTAAGAGCATAGCTCCTTGAGAAAGGGTCTTTCCCTCAACCCAGAGCTGCTCTTTCAGTGCATCCCAGCAATTCTGCAGTCTCAGCCCCCATAAACTTGGGGACAGGTGTGCATGTCCACACCTAGCTTTTCATCTGGATTCTAAGGATTCAAACTTAGTGGCCGCTGGCCCTTGCAGCACACACTCTTAACCATGGAGCCATCGTCCCAGCCCACAATAATTTAATTAATTGCCCATAATAAAACTTCAGGTAATAAAAATACATGCTAAAATTAGGCTAAAGCAAATTTGCTACACATGCCGTTCAGCATAATTCCAGTCTTCCCCATAATGAATAACTACAGTATTTTTAGAAGCATGTAGGAGTAAAAAGCTATGGAGGCAAGAATATTTTCTTTGCGTTACGTGAAGGTTATCAGAGCTTTAAAAACTACAAAAGAAAACAATTTTAAAACCTTTTTTATCTTTAATGCCTAGAAAAAGGTAAAAAATTGAAATGGTTACGAGAATTAAATTTTTAAATAGTCACAAAACCTTTTAGTTTTATACCCAAGCAGTCTTACTGATATAATAGTTCTGAAATCTTTTCAGCTCTAGGGCTTAACTACACATTGCAAAATTCATTGAGTCTGCCTCACAAAAGGAAGATTTGACACTTCTACACCACAATGAAACTGATTACTTAGACAGACAGGACTATTTCAAAGAAACAGTCAATTGTATGTAGTAAAAGAAAAAATAAGGACATGAACAAAACCCAGCTCACACCTTTGTCCTAATTGTCTGCCTTCTTGCTAATGAAATAATATTGCAACACTTGTGATCTTAAAGAACTTCTATCACTTATCATTTAGCTCTGCAGACAGCACATAGGGATATGTTTCATTTCACTTTTTATTGTGCTGGGGATTGACTCCAAAGCTTCATGATAGACACGTGCTCTACCATTGAGCTTCAGCTCTAGGATATACTTTCATCTTGGAAGAGTAAATTATATAGAATTTTAGGTATGTATAAATGCAAGACATGTATGCATTTTGTCCACTAAGTGAAATGCTCATATACATACATTGCACAGTTTAATTCTTAATAATTTCTGGTGCTTAGTGTGGCTTTTACAATGTTGCTGTTTCCCTCAACCAGCTTTTAGTACATATTACAGTCAGAAATCATCTGGGAAACATTGAGTAGACAGGTGCCTTGAAAAGGACATGAGTAAAGAGGACAGAAGTTAAGTAATGGTATAATTATAGCTGTATCAGAATCCATGTTTGAAATAAAAACATTAATATCTAGAGGGCATTAGCTATGAAAATTAGAGACAGAGTATTGTTATAACATTCAAGAAAATTTCCGTGAAACTCAAGTGTGGGGAAAAAGTGCTTATAACTTATGCACAGAGATAGGCAGAAAATAGTGAGGCAAGGAAAGGAATAGCTTAGGAAAATAAATGAGCAGTAACTCAAAATGGCAGGAAAAGAAATGGGCTATTATTTAATCATGAATCATTTGAATCTGAATCATTTTATTCAAAATTTCCCAAACACCTTTTTGACTACTTCTAGCTCTTTAATCTCTCAGCAAGCTTCGCTGGTCAAAAATAGGAACTAGTAGGAGTTCTTCTGAATAAAATACCCAACATTTCAGCATCATTAGGATATTTTGTTTCTCCTTTAACCAGAACTTCCAAAAAGGGAGAAGCCTTCCTCCTTTTGTTTTTGACAGGGTCTCCTGGTGTACCAAAGGTTCACCTGGAACTTGTGATCCTCCTGTCTCAGCCCTCTGAGAGAGCTGGGATCATGCAGGGACATCACAACACCCAGTGGGAAACTGTCCTTTTTTTTTTTTTTTTTTTTTTTTTTTTTTTTGGCTTTTCAAGGTAGGGTCTTGCTCTAGCCCAGGCTGACCTGGAATTCACAATGTAGTCTCAGGGTGGCCTTGAACTCACGGAGATCCTCCTACCTCCGCCTCCCAAGTGCTGGGATTAAAGGCGTGCGACACCCATGCCCAGCAAAACTGTCCATTTTTGATCAACCACAGTACCTAAATTTGCCTCTCATTTATATACATGACTGACTAATTGTAGTTGGGAGAAATCCTTACATAGTGGACTGGATATTAAGTTGCCTCCAAGATGTTAGGCTGATGTTTTAGACTATGACTTTTTCCAATTTCCCTACTATGGTAATTCTTACAGTAACTTCTATGGCAAAATCTTGGTGTGTTTGATTCACGAAGGAGGGGATTAAACCATAACATGAAGGCAGCCCTATAAGTAAATTGTACCTTTTTCTCCATCATAAAATGTCCATTCTGGGGCTGGAGAGATGACTTAGCAGTTAAGCACTTGCCTGTAAAGCCTAAGGACCCTGGTATGATTCCCCAGGACCGACGTTAGCCAGATGTACAAGGGGCACACGCGTCTGGAGTTCGTTTGCAGTGGATGGAGGCCCTGGCGCGCCCATTCTCTCTCTATATATCTGCCTTTCTCTGTCTGTCGCTCTCAAATAAATAAATAAAAATAAACAAAATTAAAACAAAAATTAAAAATGTCCATTCTGGACCGGAGAGATGGCCTCGGGCCTCATGGCCCAGTTTCAATTCCCTAGTATTCATGTAAAGCCAAATGCACAAAGTGGCACATGCATTTGAAGTTCGTGTGCAGTGGCAGGAGGCCTGGCAAGCTCATTCTAATTCATTCTCTCTCAAATAAAAAAGTCCATTCCAAGCTGGGTGTGGTGGCACATGCCTTTAATCCATTAAATCTTTTTAAACTCAGGAGGCAGAGGTAGGAGGATCACTGTGAATTCCAGGCCACCCTGAGACGCCATAGTGAATTCCAAATCTAGAGCCTGGGCTAGAGTGAGACCCTACCTCAAAACAGAACAAAACAACAACAAAAAAATGTCCATTCCAGAAAAAAAAAAAACCTAAAAACAAACATACAAGGCATTATCTCATCACCTGGATATCAAAGCATACAATGCTAAACTACTCCCACTCTTCCCATCTGCACCCTGTTTTATATATGTCCGTGTCTAATCTATCAGTCCTAATCAGTAAGATCCCTTTGCTGTGCATCAAGCAAGTCAAGTAATACCTTAACGTAGGTAGAGCCTGTCCTGATTAGAAAGAATAAAAACTCATACTCTACCCTAAGAAAACCTTCCCAAGGCTTCAGGCCTCCAGCACTACTGAAGCTTACTGTTTGTTGTTGTTGTTTGTTTCCCATTTTTACCATAAGCACTGTTAGAAGTCAGAATTTAATTTGGAATTTCAAAACTTTTGGTCACTCAGCAGGCCTGCCATG